>NW_023331264.1:0-42689 GCF_011100685.1 Canis lupus familiaris
CCTGGACCTGGTGAGTGAATCTGGTCTCCATCTGGGCCTCACCCAGTCCTGGTGATTTGTTCCCCACCTGGACCTGATTGCTGTGGACTCTTTCTTGGCCTTACCTGGAACTGGTGGCTCTGATCCTATCTGCACGTCACCCAGATCTGGTGACTCTGGTCCTCAACTGGGCCTCACCTGGACCTAGGTGAATATGCTCCATCTGGGCCTCATTGGGCCTGGTGACTCTGTTCCCCACCTGGTCCTCATCGGGACATGATAAGTTTTCTCCGCACTTTGGCCTCAACTGGTCCTGATGACTCTGGCCCCCCACCTAGGCCTCAATCTGGACCTGGTTCCTGTGTTCCCACCTGGGTCTCACCTGGATCTGGTAACTCTGGTCCCTACCTGGGCATCATCGGAATGGCTCCTCTGCATGGCCTGCAGGTTGGCCTCATCTTGACCTGGTGAGTGGGGTTCCCACGTGGGTCTTACCCATGCCTGGTGACACAGGTCCCCACGTGGGCCTCACTTGGACCTGGTGAATGTTGTCCTTACCTAGTTCTCACCCGGAACTGGTAAATCTGGTCACCACCTGGGCATCACCTAGTCCTGGTGACTTTGTTCCCCACCTGGACCTGATTGCTGTGGACACATTCTTGGCCTCACCTGGAAGTGGTAACTCTGATCCTAACTGGGCCTCTCCAGATCTGGTGACTCTGGTCCTCACCGGTGGACCATTATGACCTGGATACTCTGTTCCACACCTGAGCCTCACCTGGACATGATGACTCTGGATCCCCTCTGGGCCTCACCCTGACATGGTTACTTGGTCCCCATCTGAATGTCACCTAGACCAAGTGAATCTGGTACCCCTCTGGGCCTCAACCAGATCTGGTGCCTCTGGTTCTCAACTGCGCCTCACCTGGACCTAGTAATATGCTCCATCTGGGCCTCATTTGGACCTGGTGACTCTGGTCCCTACGTGGGCAACATCGCGACCTGGTTCCACATAATGGTCTGCAGGTTGGCCTCTTCTTGACCTGGTAACTCTCTTCCTACCTGGGCATCATCGGGACATGGTTCCACTGCATGGCCTTTAGGTGGGCCGCACCCGGAGCTCGTACCTCTGGTCCCTACCTGGGCATCATCGGGACGTGTTTACTCTATTCCCAGTGGGACTGACCTGATCGTGGTAACTCTGGTCTGACTTTCGCCTTCTGTGCCATGTGACTCTGGCTCCCCCTGGACCTCACTTGTAAGTGGTGATTCTGATCCTAAGCATGGCCTCACCTGACCTGGTGACTGTGGTTTCCATCGGTACCTCACCTGGTCCTCATGGCTCTGGTCCCAACTGGGACTCACCAGGAACTTGTATCTGGTACACACTGAGTAGCATCAGTATATGGTTACACTGTTCACTAACAGTGACCCGGCCGGACCTATTAACTCTCGTCTTCACCTGGCACCACACTTGGACATGGTGACACTGGTTCCCACCAGGGTCTCACCTGGACATGGTGACTCAGATCCCACCTGGTCCTCACCTGTAACTTGTAATTCTCGTCCCACATGGACATCATGTGGACCTGGTGGCTGCAGTGTTTCTAGCTTCTCATGTACCTCGTGACTCTGGTCCCCACCAGGGCCTCACCGGGACTTGGTGAGTGTGGTTGCCACCTGCACCTCACCAGGACCTGGTGATTCTGGTGTCCACCTGAGACTACTGGATCTGGTGACTGTGGTCCCCACCTGGGCTTCACCTGAATTTGGGGACTTCGGTCCCCATCTGGGCCTCACCTGGCCCTGTTGACCATGGTCCTCAACTGGGCAAAATTGGGACCCGGTGACTGTTGCCACAACTGGACCTCACCTGGACAAGGTGACTCTGGTCCCCTCTGGGTCTCACTGTGCCCTAGTGACTGTGAACCCCACCTTGGCCTGACTTGGACTGCTGACCCTGGTTGCCACCTGCGCCTGACCTCGAACTGTTGACTCTGGTTCTCCAAGGGCCTCCTGTACCTGGTGATCCTGGTCCCCAATTGGGCCTCAACTGGACGTGGTGACTCTTGTCACCACCGGGGACTCACCTGGACATGATTACTGTGTTCCACACCTGAGCCTCAGGTAGACCTGTTGACCATGGTCCCCAAGCCGGCCTCACGTGGATATTTGGCTCTGATCCCCGCCGGGGGTTACGTGTATCTGGTAACTCTGCTCCTTTACCTGGGTCTAATCAGGACCTAGTGACTCTGGTCACCACCTGGGCTTCACCTGGATCTCGTGACTCTGGTCCCCACCTGGGCTTCACCTGGATCTGGGACTCTGGTCCCCACATGGACCCTCTTCCTGGACCTGGTGACTCTCTACCAACATGGACCTCACCTGGATCTGGTGACTCTGGTCCTCATGTTGGCCTCACCTGGGACCTGGTGTCTCTTCGTCCCCCACTTTGACCTAACTCAGAAATGCTGAATCTTGCCCCACCTAGCCCGCACCCATACCTGGTGACTCTTGTCCCGAACTATGCCTCAATTCGACCTGATGCATCTGGTCCTGACGTGGGGCTCACATGGACCTGTTACTCAGCTGGATAGAGTGGCTCTGGTTCCCACAAAGGGCACACCTGATACTGGTGATTGTGGTCTTATTCTATGCCTCAACAGGACCTAGTGATTTCTGTTCCACATCTGGGCCTGCATGGCCCTAGTGACTCTGGTCCTCACCCAGGCATCATTGGGACCTGGATACTCCTATGCCACACCTGGCCTACCTTTGACCAGGGACCTCAGGTCTCATTCTGGGCCTCAAACTAAACTGGTACTCTGGTTCCCACTCGGGGCCTCACCCTTACCTGGTGACTTGGTCACCCCCTTGGGCTTCACTTGGGCCTCGTGAATCGGGTCCTTAGCTGGTCCGCATCTGTATCTGGTGACTGGTGGCCACCTGGGGCCTGACCTGGACTTGGTGAATCCTGTTGCCACCTGCGCCTCACCTGGACCTTCTGACTGTGGTCACAACTGGACCTCACCCTGATCTGTTGGCTCTGGTTCCCATATGGGGCTCTCCTTGGACCTGGTTCCTGTGGTCTCCTTCTGGCCTCACCTGGAACACAATGACTCTCATCCATATTGGTCCTCTCCTGGACCTGTTGACTCTGGTCCTTACCTGGGCATCATTGGGACCTGGATACTCTCTATATACCTGGGCCTCACCTGGACCTGGTGACTGTGGTCCCACCTGGGCCTCACCTAGACGAGGTGACTGGTTTCCCACAGGGACCTCATTTGGACCTGGTGACTCAGGTCCTCATATGGGCCCTCATGGGACCAGGGTTCTCAGTTCCACATCGGGGTCTCATCTGGACCTAGTGATTCTCGTCCCCCTCTGGGCCTCACCCTGACGTGGTGGACTCTGGTCCCCACCTGGATATCACCAGAACCGGGTGACACTTGTCCCCCTCTGGGACTCACCCGGAGATGGGGCACTGCTCCTCAACTGGGCCTCAACAGGGCCTGGTGAATCTATTCCTCACTAAGCCTCGTCTGGACCTTGTGACTCTTTTTCCCACCTGGCATCAATGGGACATGGTTACTCTTCCACAACTGGGCCTCACATGGACCTTATAACTTTGCTCCACACTTTGGCCTCAACTAGTCCTGATGACTCTGGTCCCCCCGACCTAGGCCTCAACTGGACCTGTTGACTGTGGTCCCACCTGGCCTCAACTGGACCTGGTGATTGTGGTCCCCACCTGGGTCTCACCTGGACCTGGTGACTCTCATTCCCACATGAACCACACCAGGATCTGGTGACTGTGTTGTTTTTGTGTAGAATCATTTTTAACTGGTGACTCCAGTCCCCCACTAGGTCCTCACGTGGATCGGGGTGACTTGGCCTGCAGGTGGCCTCACATGGACCTGGTTAGTGGGGATGCCACCTGGGCCTCACCCATAATTGGTGACTCAGGTCCCATGTGGGCCTCTTCTACCTGGTGAATCTGGTCCTTACCTGGTCCTCTCCCAGACCTGGGGACTCTGGTCACCATCTGGGCCTCACCTGGACCTGGTGAATCTGGTCCCCATCTTGGGCCTCACTCAGTCCTGGTGACTTTGTTCCCCACCTGGACCTGATTGCTGTGGACTCCTTCTTGGCTAACCTGGAACTGCTGACTCTGATGCTAACTGGGGCCCTCACCTCAGATCTGGTGATTCTGGTCCTCACCTGTGGACCATTATAACCTGGATATTCTGTTCCACACCTGAGCCTCACCTGGATAAGTTGACTCTGGATCCACTCTGGGCCTCAGCCTGACATGGGAACTCTGGTCCACATCTGTTTGTCACCAGACCAGGTTGAATCTGGTACCCCTCTAGGCCTCACCTAGACCTGGTGTGACTCTGGTCCTCAACTGGGCCTCAACGGGGACCTAGTGAACATTGCTCCCCACCTGCGCCACATCTAGGCCTGGTGACTCTGGTTCTACCTGGGGCATCACCGGGACATGATTACTCTATTCCACTTGGAGTGACCTGATCCTGGTAACTCTGGTCCTGACTTTGGCCTCTTCTGTACCAGGTGACTCTTGGCTCCACCTGGGCCTCACCTGGAACTGGTGACTCTGATCCTAAGCATGGCCTCACCTGACCTGGTGACTGTGGTTCCCTACGGGACCTCACCTGGACCTCATGTATCTGGTCCCACTTGGGCCTCAACCAGGACCTGGTGTCTCTGCTACCCACCTGGGCAGCATCAGGATATGGTTACACTGTTCACTAACAGTGACCCAGCCGCACCTATTAACTCTGGTCTTCACCTGGGCCACACCTGGACATGGTGACACTGTTTCCCACCTGGGTCTCACCTGGACATGGTGAGTCGGATCCCCACCTGGTCCTCACCTGTAACTGGTGATTCTCGTTCCCACATGAGATCTTTTGGACCTGTTGGCCGCAGTGTTCCTAGCATCTTTTTTTTTAAATTTTTATTTATTTATGATAGTCACAGAGAGAGAGAGAGGCAGAGACACAGGCAGAGGGAGAAGCAGGCTCCATGCACCGGGAGCCCGACGTGGGATTCGATCACGGGTCTCCAGGATCGCGCCCTGGTCCAAAGGCAGGCGCCAAACCGCTGCGCCACCCAGGGATCCCGTGTGTTTCTAGCTTCTCATGTACCTCGTGACTTCTCATGTACCCCACCAGAACCTTACCGGGACCTGGTGGGTTGGTTGCCACCTGCACCTCACCTGGACTGGTGATTATGGTCTGCACCTGAGACTACCCTGGATCTGGTGACTGTGGTTCCCTCCTGGGCTTCACCTGGATTTGGGGACTCCGGTCCCCATCTGGGCCTCACCTGGCCCTGTTGACCATGGTCCTCAACTGGGCAAAATTGGGACCCTGTGACTGTGTCCACAACTGGACCTCACCTGGACCAGGTGACTCTTTTCCCTCTGGGTCTCACCGTGCCCTAGTGACTGTGAACCCCACTTTGGCCTGGCTTCGACCTGCTGACCCTGGTTGCCACCTGCGCCTGACCTCGAACTGTTGACTCTGGTTCTTTCAAGGGCCTCCCCTGTACCTGGTGATACTGGTGCCCACCTGGTCCTCACCTTGACGTGGTGACCTTTGTCACCACCGGGGACTCACCTGGACCTGCTTACTGTGTTCCACACCTGGGCCTCAAGTACACCTCTTGACAATTGTCCCCAAGCCCGCCTAACATGGACCAGTTGCCTCTGATCCCCACCGTGGCCTCACGTGTACCTGGTAACTCTGGGACTCACCTGGGCCTTATCTGCACCTAGAGACTCTGGTCCCCACCTGGACTTCACCTGGATCTGGTGACTCTGGTCCCCACCTGGATTTTACCTGGATCTGGTGACTCTGGTCCCCACCTGGATATCACCAGAACCGGGTGACACAACCGGAGTTGGGGGACACTGGTCCTCAGCTGGGCCTCAACAGGACCTGGTGAATCTACTCCAAACTTAGGCTTCGTCTGGACATTGTGACTCTTTTCCCACCTGGCATCAATGGGACATGGTTACTCTGTTCCCCACCTGGGCCTCAACTGGACATGATAGCTTTGCTGCACACTTTGGCCTCAACTGGTCCTGATGACTCTCGTCCCCCAACCTAGGCCTCAATCTGGACCTGGTGACTGTCGTCCCCAACTGGGTCTCAGCTGGACCTGGTGACTCCCGTTCCCACATGAACCACTACTGGACCTGGTGACGGTGTGTTCTTGTAGACTCACATTTACCTTGTGACTCCCGTCCCCACTAGGGCCCCCACCTGGATCTGGTGGACTCTGGCCTGCAGGTTGGCCTCACCTGGACCTGGTGAGTGTGGTTGCCACCTGGGGCCTCACCCATACCTGGTGACTCAGTTCCCCACGTGGGTCATGTGGACCTGGTGAACTTGGTCCTTACCTGGTCTCCTCTCCCGTACCCGGGGACTCTGGTCACAACCTGGGCCTCAACTGGACCTGGTGAATCTGGTCCACTTCTGGGTCTCACACAGTCCTGGTGACTTTGTTCCCCACCTGGACCTGATTGCTGTGGACTCTTTCTTGGCCTCACCTGGAACTGGTGACTCTGGTCCCTATCTGGAAGTACCTGGACCAGGGGATTCCTGGTACCCCTCTGGGCCTCAACCAGATATGGTGACTCTGGTCCTCAAATGGGCCTCACCTGGACCTAGTGAATATGCTCCATCTGGGCCTCATTTGGACCTGGTGACTCTGGTCCCTACGTGGGCAACATCGGACATGGTTCCACATAATGGTCTGCAGGTTGGCCTCTTCTTGACCTGGTAACTCTGGTCCCTACCTGGGCATCATCGGGACACGGTTCCTCTGCATGGCCTGCAGGTTGGCGTCACCAGGACCTGGTGAGTGGGGTTGCCATCTGGGCCTCACCCATACCTGGTGACACAGGTCCCACGTGGGCCTCACTTGGACCTGGTGAATCTGGTCCTTACCTGGTCCTCACCCGGAACTGGTAACTCTTGGCACCCCCTGGAATCACCTGGACCTGGTGAATCTGGTCCCCATCTGGGCCTCACCCAGTCCTAGTGACTTTGTTCCCAACCTGGACCTGATTGCTGTGGACTCCTTCTTGGCCTCACCTGAAAATTGTGACTCTGATCCTAACTGGGCCTCACCCAGATCTGGTGACTCTGGTCCTCACGTGGGCATCATTGGTACCTGGTGACTCTGATCCTCACCTGAGCCTCACCTGGACATGATGACTCTGGATCCCCTCCGGGCCTCACCCTGACATGGTGACTCTCGTCCCCATCTGGATGTCACCTAGACCAGGTGAATCTGGTACCCCTCTAGGCCTCAACTAGACCTGGGTATTCTGGTCCTCATCTGGGCCTCACCGAGACCTAGTGAACATGCTCCCCACCTGCTCCTCATCTGGACCAGGTGACTCTGGTTCTACCTGGGCATAATCGGTACATGGTTACTCTATTCACCACTGGGACTGAACTGATCCTGGTAACTCTGGTCCTGACTTTGGCCTCTTCTGACAAGGTGACTCTGGCTCCACCTGGGCCTCACCAGTAACTGGTGACTCTGATCCTAAGCATGGCCTCACCAGACCTGGTGACTGTGGTTCCCAATGCAACCTCACCTGGACCTCATGTCTCTGGTCCCTCCTGACCCTCACCAGGACCTGGTGTCTCTGGTACCCACCTGGGTAGCATCACGATATGTTTACACTGTTCACTAACACTCATCCAGCCGGACCTAATAACTCTGGTCTTCACCTGGGGCACACCAGGACATGGTGACACTGGTTCCCATCTGGGTCTCACCTGGACATGGTGAGTCGGATCCCCACCTGGTCCTCACCTGTAACTGGTGATCCTCGTTCCCACATGGACATCATGTGGACCTGGTGGCTGCAGTGTCTCAAGCTTCTCATGTACCTCGTGTCTCTGGTCCCCACCGGGGCCTCACCGGGACCGGGTGAGTGTGGTTGCCACCTGCACCTCACATGGACCTGGTGATTCTGGTCTGCACCTGAGACTACCCTGGATCTGGTGCCTGTGGTCCCCACCTTGGCTTCTCCTGGATTTGGGGACTCCGGTCCCCATCTGGGCCTCACCTGGCCCTGTTGACCATGGTCCTCAACTGTGCAAAATTGGCAACCGGAGACTGTGTTCCACAACTGGACCTCACCTGGACCAGGTGACTCTGGTCCCACTCTGGGTCTCGCCGTGCCCTAGTGACTGTGAACCCCACTTTGGCCTGACTTGGACATGCTGACCCTGGTTGCCACCTGCGCCTGACCTCGAACTGTTGACTCTGGTTCTTTCAAGGGCCTTCCCTGGACCTGGTGATCCTGGTCGGACCTGGGCCACACCTGGACGTGGTGACTCCTGTCACCAATGGGTAGTCACCTGGACCTGCTTACTGTGTTCCACACCTGGGCCTCAAGTAGACCTGTTGACCATGGTCCGCAGGCCGGCCTCACATGGACCTGTTGCCACTTCTCCCCACCGGGGCCTCCCTTGTACCTGGTATCTCTGGTCCCAACCTTGACCTCATCTGGACCTAGTGACTCTGGTCCCCACCTGGGCTTCACCTGGATCTGGTGACTCTGGTCCCCACCTGGACCTTTCCTGTAACTGGTGACTCTCTTTGAACATGGACCTCACCTGGATTTGGTGACTCTGGTCCCCTCCTGGACCTCACCTGCATCTGGTGACTCTAGCCTGCTGGTTGGCCTCAACTGGACCTGGGGAGTGGGGTTGCCACCTGGGCCTCACACATAGCTGGTGACTCAGGTCCCCAGGTGGGCCTCATTTGGACCTGTTGAATCTGGTCCTTAGCTGGTCCTCTCCCAGCCCCGAGGACTCTGGTCACCACCTGGGAATAACCTGGACCTGGTGAATCTGGTCCAAATCTGTGCCTCACCAAGTCCTGGTGACTTTCTTCACCACCTGGACCTGATTTAGTAGACGCCTTCTTGGTGTCACCTGGAACTGGTGACTCTGATCCTATCTGCGTGTCACCCATATCTGGTGACTCTGGTCCTCACCTGGGCATCATTGGTACCTGGAGATTCTGTTCCACACCTGAGCCTCACCTGGACCCGATGACTCTGGAACCACTCTGGGCCTCACCCTGACCTGGTGTCTCTGGTCCCCATCTGGATATCACCTCGATCAGGTGATTCTGGTACCCTTCTAAGCCGAACCAGATATGGTGAAACTGGTCCTCAACTGGGCCTCACCTGGACCAGGTGACTCTGGTCCCCCTCTTGGTCTGACCGTGCCCTAGTGACTGTGAACCCCACTTTTGCCTGACTTGGACCTCCGGACCCTGGTTGCCACCTGCGCCTGACCTCGAACTGTTGACTCTGGTTCTTTCAAGGGCCTCCCCGGGACCTGATGATCCTGGTCCCCACCTGGGCCTCACCTGGACGTGGTCACTCTTGTCACCACTGGGGACTCACCTGTACCTGCTTACTGTGTTCCACACCTGGGCCACAAGTAGATCTGTTGACCATGGTCCCCAAGCCGGCCTCACATGGACCTGTGGCCTCTGATCCCCACCGGGGCCTCACGTGTACCTGATAACTCTGGTCCTCACCTGGGCCTCATCTGGACCTAGTGACTCTGATCCCCACCAGGGCTTCACCTGGATCTGGTGACTGTGGTCCCCACCTGGGTCTCACCTGGACCTGGTGACACTTGTTCCCACATGAACCACATGTGGACCTGGTGACTGTGGTGTTCTTGTAGACTCACATTTACCTGGTGACTCCGGTCCCCATTAGGGCCTCACCTGCAACTCGTAAGTCTGGTCCATACCTGGGCATTATCGGGACACGGTTCCTCTGCATGGCCGGAAGGTTGGCCTCCCCTGGACCTGGTGAGTGGGGTTGCCATCTGGGCCTCACCCATACCGGTGACACAGGTCCCCACGTGGGCCTCACTTGGACCTGGTGAATCTGGACCTTACCTGGTCCTCACCCGGAAATGGTAACTCTGGTCACCACCTGGGAATCACCTGGACCTGGTGAATCTGGTCCCCATCTGGCCTCACCCAGTCCTGGTGACTTTGTTCCCCACCGGGACCTGATTGCTGTGGACTCATTCTTGGCCTCACCTGGTACTGGTGAGTCTGATGCTATGTGGGCCTCACCCGGATCTGGTGACTCTGGTCTTCACCTGTGGACCATTATGACCTGGATACTCTGTTCCACACCTGACCCTCACCTGGACATGATGACTCTGGATCCCCTCTGGGCCTCACCCTGACATGGTGACTCTGGTCCCCATCTGGATGTCACCTAGACCAGGTGAATCTGGTACCCCTGTAGGCCTCAACTAGACCTGGGCATTTTGGTCCTCAACTGGGCCTCACCGGGACCTAGTGAATATGCTCCCCACCTGCGCCTCATCTGGACCTGGTGACTCTGGTTCTACCTGGGCATCATTGGGACATGGTTACTCTATTCCCCACTGGGACTGACCTGATTCTTGTAACTCTGTTCCTGACCTTGGCCTCTTCTGTCCCAGGTGACTCTGGCTCCACCTGGTCCTCGCCTCTAGCTGGTGACTCTGATCCTAAGCATGGCCTCACCAGACCTGGTGACTGTGGTTCCCAATGGAACCTCACCTGGACCTCATGTCTCTGGTCCCTCCTGACCCTCACCAGGATCTGGTGTCTCTGGTACCCACCAGGGTAGCATCAGGATATGGTTACACTGTTCACTAACAGTGACCCAGGCGGAACTATTAACTCTGGTCTTCACCTAGGCCACACCTGGACAGGGTGTCACTGGTTCCCACCAGGGTCTCACCTGGACAAGGTGTGTCGGATCCCCACCTGGTCCTCACCTGTAACTGGTGATTCTCGTTCCCACATGGACATCATGTGGACCTGGTGTCTGCAGTGTTTCTAGATTCTCATGTACCTCGTGACTCTGGTTCCCACCAGGGCCTCACCGGGACCTGGTGAGTGTGGTTGCCACCTGCACCTCACCTGGACCTGGTGATTCTGGTCTGCACCTGAGACTACCCTGGATCTGGTGACTCTGGTCCCCACCTGGGCTTCACCTGTTTTGGGGACTCCGGTCCCCATCTGGGCCTCACCTGGCCCTGTTGACCATGGTCCTCAACTGGGCAAAATTGGGACACGGTGACTGTGTTCCACAACTGGACCTCATCTCGACCAGGTCACTCTGGTCCCCCTCTGGGTGTCACCGTGCCCTAGAGAGTGTGAACGCCACTTTGGCCTGACTTGGACCTGCTGACCCTGGTTGCCACCTACGCCAGACCTCGAACTGTTGACTCTGGTTCTTTCAAGGGCCTCCCCTGTACCTGGTGATCCTTGTCCCCACCTGCTCCTCAACTGGACGTGGTGACACTTGTCCCAACCGGGGACTCACCTGGACCTGCTTACTGTGTTCCACACCTGGGCCTCAAGTAGACATGTTGACCATGGTCCCCAAACCGGCCTCACATGGACCTGTTGCCTCTGATCCCCACCGGGGCCTCACGTGTACCTGGTAAGTCTGGTCCTCACCTGGGCGTCATCTGGACCTAGTGACTCTGGTCCCCACCTGGGCTTCACCTGGATCTGGTGACTCTGGTCCCCACCTGGACTTCACCTGGATCTGGTGACTCTGGTCCCCAACTGCACCTCTGCTGGACCTGTTGACTCTCTTTCAAACATGGACCTCACCTGGATCTGGTGACTCTAGTCCTCAGTTTGGCCTCACCTGGACCTGGCGTCTCTCGTCCCCACTTTGACCTAACTCAGAACTGCTGAATCTTGCCCCAATTAGGCCGCTCCCATACCTGGTGACTCTTGTCCCCAGCTATGCCTCAATTCGACCTTATGAATCTGGTCCTCACGTGGGCCTCACATGGACCTGGGACTCAGCTGGATAGAGTGGCTCTGGTTCCCACATTGGGTTCACCTGATACTGGTGACTGTGGTTTTATTCTATGCCTCACCAGGACCTAGTGATTCTGTACCCCATATGGGCCTGCATGGTTCTAGTGACTCTGGTCCTCACCCAGGCATCACTGGGACCTGGATACTCTATTCCACATCTGAGACTCACTCTGACCATGGACCTCTGGTCCCATTCTGGGCCTCAAACTAAACTGGCTACTCTGGTTCCCCCTCTGGGACTCACCCTTACCTGGTGACTCTGGTCACCCCTTGGGCTTCACTTGGGCCTGGTGAATCTGGTCCTTAGCTGGTCCGCACCTGGATGTGGTGACTGTTCGCCACCTGGTCCTCACATGGACTTGGTGAATCCTGTTGCCACCTGCGCCTCACCTGGACCTTGTGACTGTGGTCCCACCAGGACCTCACCTGGATCTGGTGGCTCTGCTTCCCATATGGGGCTCTCCTGGACCTGGTTCCTGTGGTCTCCATGAGGCATCACCTGGAACAAAATGACTCTGGTCTATATTGGGCCTCTCCTGGACTGTTGACTATGGTCCTTACCTGGGCATCATTGCGACCTGGATACGCTCTTATATACCTGGGCCTCACCTGGACCTGGTGACAGTGGTCCCACCTGGGCCTCACCTGGACGAGGTGACTGGTTCCCATAGGGACCTCACCTTGACCTGCTGACTCAGGTCCTCATATGGGTATCATGGGACCTGGTTTCAGTTCCACATCGGGGCCTCACCTGGACCTAGTGATTCTCGTCCCCCTCTGGACCTCACCCTGATGTGGTGACTCTGGTCCCCACCTGGATATCACCAGAACCGTGTGAGTCTGTTTCCCCTCTGGGTCTCACCCAGAGCTTGGGATATTGGTCTTCAACTGGGCCTCAACAGGACCTGGTGAATCTACTCCTCACTTAGGCCTCGTCTAGACCTTGTGACTCTTTTCCCACCTGGCATCAATGGGACATGGTTACTCTGTTCCCCACCTGGGCCTCACCTCCACATGATAACTTTGCTCCACACTTAGGCCTCAACTGGTCCTGATGACTTTGTTCCCCACACCTATGCCTCAGTCTGGACCTGGTGACTGTGGTGCCCACCCGGGTCTCACCTGTACCTGGTGATTCTCGTTCCCACATGAACCACACCTGGACCTGGTGACTGTGGTGTTCTTGTAGACTCACATTTACCTGATGACACTGGTCCCCAAGGGCCTCACCTGGATCTGGTGACTCTGGCCTGCCGGTTGGCCTCACCTTGACCTGGTGAGTGGGGTTGCCACCTGGGCCTCACACATAGCTGGTGGCTCAATTCCCCTCGTGGGCCTCTTGGACCTGGTGAATCTGGTCCTTACCTGGTCCTGTTCCAAACCCGGGGACTCTGGTCACCACCTGGGCCTCACCTGGACCTGGTGAATCTGGTCCCCATCTGGGCCTCACCCAGTCCTGGTGACTTTGTTCCCCACGTGGACCTCATTGCTGTGGACTCTTTCTTGGCCTCACCTGGAACTGGTGACTCTGATCCTATCTGCGCGTCACCCAGATCTGGTGACTCTGGGCCTCACCTGAACATCATTGGTACCTGGTGACTCTGTTCCACGCCTGAGCCTAACCTGGACATGATGACTCTGGAACCACTCTGGGCCTCTCCCTGAACTGATGCCTCTGGTCCCCATCTGGATGTCACCTTGACGAGGTGATTCTGGTACCCCTCTAAGCCTCAACCAGATCTGGTGACAGTGGTCCTCAACTGGGCCTCACTGGACCTAGTGAATATTCTCCATCTGGGTCTCATTAGTCCTGGTGACTCTGGCCCCTACCTGGGCATCATCGGGACATGGTTCCACTGCATGGCCTGCATATTGGCCTCACCTGGACCTGGTAACTCTGTTCCCTACCTGGGCATTATCGGGACATGGTTCCTCTGCATGGACTGCAGGTTGGCCTCACCTGGACCTGGGGAGTGGGGTTGCCACCTGAGCCTCACCCATGCTTGGTGACACAGGTACCCACGTGGGCTCACTTGGATCTGGTGAATCTGGTCCTTACCTGGTCGTCATCCGGAACTGGTAACTCTGGTCACCACCTGGGTATCACCTGGACCTGGAGAATCTGGTCCCCATCTGGGCCTCACCCAGTCCTCGTGACTTTGTTCCCCACCTGGACCTGATTGCTGTGGACTCCTTCTTGGCCTCACCTGGAACTGGTGACTCTGATCCTAACTGGGGCTCACCCAGATCTGGTGACTCTGGTCCTCACCTGTGGACCATTATGATCTGGATCTCTGTTCAACACCTGAGCCTCACCTGGACATGATGACTCTGGGTCCCCTCTGGGCCTCACCCTGACATGGTGACTCTGCCCCCCATCTCGATGTCACCTAGACCAGGTGAATCTGGTACCCCTCTAGGACTCAACTAGACCTGGGGATTCTGGTCCTCAAGTGCGCCTCACCGAGACCTAGAGCATATGCTTCCCACCTGCTCCTCATCTGGACTTGGTGACTCAGGTTCTACCTGCGCATCATCGGGACATGGTTACTCTCTTCCCCACTGGGACTGACCTGATCCTGGTAACTTTGGTCCTGACTTTGGCATCTTCTGTACCAGGTGACTCTGGCTCCTCCTGGGCCTCACCAGTAACTGGTGACTCTGATCCTAAGCATGGCCTCACCTGACCTGGTGACTGTGTTTCCCATCGGGACCTCACCTGGACCTCATATTTCTGGTCCCACCTGGGCCTCACCAGGACCTGGTGTCTCTGGTACCCACCAGGGTAGAATCAGGATATGGTTACACTGTTCACTAACAGTGACCCAGCCGGACCTATTAACTCTGGTCTTCACCTGGGCCACACCTGGACATGGTGACACTGGTTCCCACCTGGGTCTCACCTGGACATGGTGAGTCGGATCCCCACCTGGTCCTCACCTGTAACTGGTGATTCTCGTTCCCATATGGATATCCTGTGGACCTAGTGGCTGCAGTGTTTCTAGCTTCTCATGTACCTCGTGACTCTGGTCCCCACCAGGGCCTCACCGGGACCTGGTGAGTGTGGTTGCCACCTGCACCTCACCTGGACTTGGTGATTCTGGCCTGCACCTGAGACTACCCTGGATCTGGTGACTGTGGTCCCCACCTGGTCTTCACCTGGATTTGGGGACTCCGGTCCCCATCTGGGCCTCACCTGGCCCTGTTAACCATGGTCCTCAACTGGGCACAATTGGGGCCCGGTGACTGTGTTCCACAAATGGACCTCACCTGCACCATGTGACTCTGGTCCCCCTCTTGGTCTCACCGTGCCCTAATGACTGTGAACCCCACTTTGGACAGACTTGGACCTGCTGACCCTGGTTGCCACCTGCGCTTGACTTCGACCTGTTGACTCTGGTTCTTTCTTTTTTCTTTTTTTTTTTTTAAATTTATTTTTTATTATTGGTGTTCTATTTATTAACATACAGAATAACCCCCAGTGCCCGTCAGCCATTCACTCCCACCCCCCGCCCTCCTCCCCTTCTACCACCCCTAGTTCGTTTCCCAGAGTTAGCAGTCTTTACGTTCTGTCTCCCTTTCTGATATTTCCCACATATTTCTTCCCCCTTCCCTTATATTCCCTTTCACTATTATTTATATTCACCAAATGAATGAGAACATATAATGTTTGTCCTTCTCCGACTGGCTTACTTCACTCAGCATAATACCCTCCAGTTCCATCCACGTTGAAGCAAATGGTGGGTATTTGTCATTTCTAATAGCTGAGTAATATTCCATTGTATACATAAACCACATCTTCTTTATCCATTCATCTTTCGTTGGACACCGAGGCTCCTTCCACAGTTTGGCTATCGTGGCCATTGCTGCTATAAACATCAGGGTGCAGGTGTCCCGGCGTTTCATTGCATTTGTCTCTTTGGGGAAAATCCCCAACAGTGCAATTGCTGGGTCGTAGGGCAGGTATAGTTTTAACTGTTTGAGGAACCTCCACACAGTTTTCCAGAGTGGCTGCACCAGTTCACATTCCCACCAACAGTGTATGAGGATTCCCTTTTCTCCGCATCCTCTCCAACATTCGTTGTTTCCTGTCTTGTTAATTTTCCCCATTCTCACTGGTGTGAGGTGGTATCTCATTGTGGTTTTGATTTGTATTTCCCTGATGGCAAGTGATGCAGAGTATTTTCTCATGTGCATGTTGGCCATGTCTATGTCTTCCTCTGTGAGATTTCTGTTCATGTCTTTTGCCCATTTCATGATTGGATTGTTTGTTTCTTTGGTGTTGAGTTTGATAAGTTCTTTATAGATCTTGGAAACTAGTCCTTTATCTGATATGTCATTTGCAAATATCGTCTCCCATTCTGTAAGTTGTCTTTGAGTTTTGTTGACTGTATCCTTTGCTGTGCAAAAGCTTCTTATCTTGATGAAGTCCCAATAGTTCATTTTTGCTTTTGTTTCTTTTGCCTTCGTGGATGTATCTTGCAAGAAGTTACTATGGCCGAGTTCAAAAAGGGTGTTGCCTGTGTTCTTCTCTAGGATTTTGATGGAATCTTGTCTCACATTTAGATCTTTCATCCATTTTGAGTTTATCTTTGTGTATGGTGAAAGAGAGTGGTCTAGTTTCATTCTTCTGCATGTGGATGTCCAATTTTCCCAGCACCATTTATTGAAGAGACTGTCTTTCTTCCAATGGATAGTCTTTCCTCCTTTATCGAATATTAGTTGCCCATAAAGTTCAGGGTCCACTTCTGGATTCTCTATTCTGTTTCACTGATCTATGTGTCTGTTTTTGTGCCAGTAGACTTTAGTTCTTTCAAGGGCCTCAACTGTACTTGGTGATCCTGGTCCCCACCTGGGACTCAACTGGACATGGTGACTCTTTTCACCACCGGGGACTCACCTGGACCTGCTTACTGTGTTACACACCAGGGCCTCAAGTAGACCTGTTGACCATGGTCCCCAAGTCGGCCTCAAATGGACCGGTTGCCTCTGATCCCAACCGGGGCCTCACGTGTACCTGGTAAGTCTGGTCCTCACCTGGGCCTCATCGGGACCTAGTGACTCTGGTCCCCACCTGGGCTTCACGTGGATCTGGTGACTCTGATCCCGACCTGGACTTCACCTGGATCTGGTGACTCTGGTCCCCACCTGGAACTCTCCCGGACCTGGTGACTCTCTTTCCAACATGGACCTCACATGGATCTGGTGACTCTGGTCCTCAGTTTGGCCTCACCTGGACCTGGCGTGTCTCGTCCCCACTTTGACCTAACTCAGAACTGCTGAATCTTGCCCCACCTAGGCCGCACACAGACCTGGTGACTCTTGTCCCCAGCTATGCCTCAAATCGTACTAATGAATCTGGTCCTCACGTGAGCCTCACATGGACCTGGAACTCAGCTGGATAGAGTGGCTCTGGTTCACGCAACGGGATCAAATGATACTGCTGACTGTGGTCTTATTCTATACCTCACGAGGACCTAGTGATTTGTCCCCATCTGGGCCTGCATGGCCCTAGGGACTCTGGTCCTCACCCATTAATCATTGGGACCTGATACACTATTCCACACCTGGGCCTCACTCTGACTAGGGACCTCTGGACCCATTCTGGGCCTCAAACTAAACTGGTTACTCTGGTTCCCCCTCTGGGACTCACCCTTACCTGGTGACTCTGGTCACCCCATGGGCTTCATTTGGGCCTGGTGAATCTGGTCCTTAGCTTGTCCTCACTTGGATCTGGTGACTGGTCGCCAGCTGGGCCTCACCTGGACTTGGTGAATCCTGTTGCCACCTGCGCCTCACCTGGACCTTGTGACTGTGGTCCCACCAGGACCTCACCTGGATCTGGTGGCTCTGCTTCCCATATGGGGCTCTCCTGGACCTGATTCCTGTGGTCTCCATGAGGCATCACCTGGAACAAAATGACTCTGGTCTATATTTGGGCCTCTCCTGGACTGTTGACTATGGTCCTTACCTGGGCATCATTGCGACCTGGATACGCTCTTATATACCTGGGCCTCACCTGGACCTGGTGACAGTGGTCCCACCTGGGCCTCACCTGGACGAGGTGACTGGTTCCCATAGGGACCTCACCTTGACCTGCTGACTCAGGTCCTCATATGGGTATCATGGGACCTGGTTTCAGTTCCACATCGGGACCTCACCTGGAGCTAGTGATTCTCCTCCCCTTCTGGGATCACCCTGACGTGGTGACTTTGGTCCCCACATGGATATCACCGGAACCGTGACACTGGTTCCCCTCTGGACCCACCCGGAGCTGGGGACACTGGTCCTCAACTGGGCCTCATCTGAACCTGGTGAATCTGGTTCCCATTTGAGCCTCACTCAGTACTGGTGACTTTGTTCCCCACCTGGACCTGATTGCTGTGGACTCTTTCTTGGCCTCACCTGGAACTGGTGACTCTGAACCTATCTACGCGTCACCCAGATCTGGTGACTCTGGTCCTCACGTGGGCATCATTGGTACCTGGTGACTCTGATCCTCACCTGAGCCTCACCTGGACATGATGACTCTGGATCCCCTCCGGGCCTCACCCTGACATGGTGACTCTCGTCCCCATCTGGATGTCACCTAGACCAGGTGAATCTGGTACCCCTCTAGGCCTCAACTAGACCTGGGTATTCTGGTCCTCATCTGGGCCTCACCAAGACCTAGTGAACATGCTCCCCACCTGCTCCTCATCTGGACCAGGTGACTCTGGTTCTACCTGGGCATAATCGGTACATGGTTACTCTATTCACCACTGGGACTGAACTGATCCTGGTAACTCTGGTCCTGACTTTGGCCTCTTCTGACAAGGTGACTCTGGCTCCACCTGGGCCTCACCAGTAACTGGTGACTCTGATCCAAAGCGTGGCCTCACCAGACCTGGTGACTGTGGTTCCCAATGCAACCTCACCTGGACCTCATGTCTCTGGTCCCTCCTGACCCTCACCAGGACCTGGTGTCTCTGGTACCCACCAGGGTAGCATCAGGATATGGTTACACTGTTCACTAACAGTGACCCAGGCGGAACTATTAACTCTGGTCTTCACCTGGGCCACACCTGGACAGGGTGTCACTGGTTCCCACCAGGGTCTCACCTGGACATGGTGTGTCGGATCCCCACCTGGTCCTCACCTGTAACTGGTGATTCTCGTTCCCACATGGACATCATGTGGACCTGGTGGCTGCAGTGTTTCTAGCTTCTCATGTTCCTCGTGACTCTGGTCCCCACCAGGGCCTCAACGGTACCTGGTGAGTGTGGTTGCCACCTGCACAACACCTGGACCTGGTGATTCTGGTCTGCACCTGAGACTACCCTGGATCTGGTGACTGTGGTCCCCCCCTGTCTTCACCAGGATTTGGGGACTCCGGTCCCCATCTAGGCCTCACCTGGCCCTGTTGATCATGATCCTCACTCGGCAAAATTGGGGCCCGGTGACTGTGTTCCACAAATGGACCTCACCTGGACCAGGTGACTCTGGTCCCCCTCTGGGTCTCACCGTGCCCTAATGACTGTGAACCCCACTTTGGCCTGACTTGGACCTGTTGACCCTGGTTGCCACCTGCGCTTGACTTCGACCTGTTGACTCTGGTTCTTTCAAGGGCCTCCCCTGTGCCTGGTGATCCTGGTCCCCACCTGGGACTCACCTGTACGTGGTGACTCTTGTCACCACCGGGGACTCACCTGGACCTGCTTTCTGTATTCCACACCAGGGCCTCAAGTAGACCTGTTGACCATGGTCCCCAAGCCGGCCTCACATGACCTGTTGCCTCTGATCCCCACCGGGGCCGCATGTGTACCTGGTAACTCTGGTCCTCACCTGGGCCTCATCTGGACCTAGTGACTCTTGTCCCCACCTGGGCTTCACCTGGATCTGGTGACTCTGGTCCCCACCTGGACTTCACCTGGATCTGGTGACTCTGGTCCCCACCTGGACCTCTCTTGGACCTGGTGACTCTCTTTCCAACATGGACCTCACATGGATCTGGTGACTCTGGTCCTCAGTTTGGCCTCACCTGGACCTGGTGTCTCTCGTCCCCACTTTGACCTAACTCAGAACTGCTGAAATTGCCCCACCTAGGCCTCACCCATACCTGGTGACTCTTGTCCCCAGGTATGCCTCATTTCGACCTAATGAATCTGGTCCTTACGTGAGCCTCACATCACCTGGGAGTCAGTTGGATAGAGTGGCTCTGGTTCCCGCAAGGGACTCAAATGTTACTGCTGACTGTGGTCTTATTCTATGCCTCACCAGGACCTAGTGATTCTGTTCCCCATCTGGGCCTGCATGGCCCTAGTGACTCTGGTCCTCACAGGCATCATTGGGACCTGGATACACTATTCCACACCTGGGCCTCACTCTGACTAGGGACCTCTGGTCACATTCTGGGCCTCAAACTAAACTGGTTACTGTGGTTCTCCCTCTGGGAATCACCCTTAACTGGTGACTCTGGTCACCCCTTTGGCTTCATTTGGGCCTGGTGAATCTGGTCCTTAGCTTGTCCTCACTTGGATCTGGTCACTGGTCGCCACCTGGTCCTCACCTGGACTTGGTGAATCCTGTTGCCACCTGCGCCTCACCTGGACCTTGTGACTCTGGTCCCACCTGGACGTCACCTGGATCTGGTGGCTCTGGTTCCCATATGGGGCTCTCCTGGACCTGGTTCCTGTGGTCTCCATCAGGCTTCAACTGGAACAAAATGACTCTGATCCATATTTGGGCCTCTGCTGGACCTGTTGACTCTGGTCCTTGCTTGGGCATCATTGGGACCTGGATACTCATTATATACCTGGGCCTCACGTGGACCTGTTGACTGTGGTCCCACCTGGGACTCACCTGGACGAAGTGACTGGTTCCCACAGGGACCTCACCTGGACCTGGTGACTCAGGTCCTCATATGGGCATCATGGGACCTGGTTTCTCAGTTCCACATCGGGGCCTCACCTGGACCTAGTGATTCTCGTCCCGCTCTGGGCCTCAGCCTGACGTGGTGACTCTGGTCCCTACCTCGATATCACCAGAACCAGTGACTCTGGTCCCCCTCTGGGACTCACCCGGAGCTGGGGACAGTGGTCCTAATCTGGGCCTCATCAGGACCTGGTGAATCTACTCCTCAGTTAGGCCTCGTCTGGACCTTGTGACTCTTTTCCCACCTGGCATCAATGGGACATGGTTACTCTGTTCCCCACCTGGGCCTCACCTGGACATGATAACTTTGCTCCGCACTTTGTTCTCAACTGGTCCTGATGACTCTGTTCCCCCCATTAGGCCTCAATCTGGACCTGGTGACTGTGGTCCCCACCTGGGGCTCACCTGGACCTGTTGATCTCGTTCCCACCTGTAATACACCTGGACCTGGTTACTGGTTTTCTTGTAGACTCACATTTACCTGGTGACTCCGGTCCCCACTAGAGCCTCACCTCGATCTGGTGACTCTGGTCTGCAGGTTGGCCTCACCTGGACCTGGTGAGTGCGGTTGCCACCTGGGCCTAACCCGTACCTGGTGACTCAGGTCCCCACGTGGGCCTCTTGGACCTGGTGAATTTGGTCCTTATCTGGTCCTAACCCAGACCCGGGGACTCTGGTCACCACCTGGGCCTCACCTGGACCGGATGAATCTGGGCCTCACCCAGTCCTGGTGACTTTGTTCCCCACCTGGACCTGATTGCTGTGGACTCTTTCTTGGCCTCACCTGGAACTGGTGACTCTGATCCTATCTGCGCGTCACCCAGATCTGGTGACTCTGGACCTCACCTGGGCATCATTGGTACCTGGTGAGTCTGTTCCACACCTGAGTCTCACCTGGACATGGTGACTCATGAACCGCTCTGTGCCTCACCTTGACCTGGTGACTCTGGTCCCCGTCGAGATGTCACCTGGACCAGGGGATTCTGGTACCCCTCTAGGTCTCAACCAGTTCTGGTGACTCTGGTCCTCAACTGGGCCTCACCTGGACCTAGTGAATATGATTTATCTGGGCCTCATTTGGACCTGATGACTCCGGTACCTACCTGGGCATCATCGGGACATGGTTCCACTGCATGGCCTGCAGGTTCCATCACCTGGACCTGGTGAGTGGGTTTGCCACCTGGCCCTCACCCATACCTGGTGACACAGGTCCCACGTGGGCTTCACTTGGACCTGGTGAATCTGGTCCTTTTCTGTTCCTCACCCGGAACTGGTAACTCTGGTCATCACCTTTGAATCACCTGGACCTGGTGAATCTGTTCCCAATCTGGGCCTCACCCAGTCCTGGTGACTCTGGTCCTCACCTGTGAACCATTATGACCTGGATACTCTGTTCCACACCTGAGCCTCAACTGGACATGATAATTTGTTCCACAGTTGGGCCTCAACTGGTCCTGATGACACTGTTACCCTCTTACCCCTCAATCCGGACCTGGTGGCTGTCGTCCCAACCTGGGTCTCACCTGGAACTGGTGGCTCTCGTTCCCACATGAACCACCCCTGGAGCTGGTGACTGTAGTGTTCTTGTAGACTCACTTTTACCTGCTGTCACCGGTGCCGACTAGGGCCTCACGTGGATCTGGTGACTTTGGCATGCAGGTTGGTCTCACCTGGACCTTGTGAGTGGGGTTGCCCCTGGGCCTCACCCATACCTGGTGAGTCAGGTCCCCGCATGGGCCTCTTGGACCTGGTAAATCTGGTCCTTACCTGGTCGTTTCCCAGCCCCGGGGTCTCTGGTCACCACCTGGGCCTACCTGGACCTGGTGAATCTGATCCCCATCTGGGCCTCACCCAGGCATGTTGACTTTGTTCCACTCCTGTATCTGATTGCTGTGGACTCTTTCTTGGCCTCACCTGGAACAGGTGACTCTGATCCTATCTGCCCGTCACCCAGACCTGGTGACTCTGGTCCTCACCTGGGCATCTTTGGTACCTGGTGACTCTGTTCCACTCCTGGACATGATGACTCTGGAACCTCTCTGGGCCTCATCCTGACCTGGTTACTCTGGTCCCATCTGGATGTCACCTGGACCAGGTGATTCTGGTACCCCTCTAGGCCTCAACCAGGTCTGGTGACTCTGGTCCTCCACTGGACCACACCTGGACCTAGTGAATATGCTCCATCTGGGCCTCATTGGACCTGGTGATTCTGGTCCCTACCTGGGCATCATCGGGACATGGTTCCACTGCATGGCCTGCAGGTTGGCCTCAACTGGACCTGGTAACCCTGGTCCCTACCTGGACATCATCAGGGCATGGTTCCACTGCATGGCCTGCAGATTGGCATCACGTGGACCTGGTGAGTGGGGTTGTCACCTGGGCCTCACTCATGCCTGGTGACACAGGTCCCCACGTGGGCCTCACTTGGACTTGGTGAATCTGGTCCTTACCTGGTCCTCATCCGGAACTCGTAACTCTGGTCACCACCGGGGACTCACCTGGACCTGCTTACTGTGTTCCACACCTGGGCCTCAAGTAAACCTGTTGACCATGGTCCCCAAGCTGACCTCACATGGACCTGTTGTCTCTGATTCCCACCTGGGCCTCACGTGTACCTGGTAACTCTGGTCCTCACCTGGGCCTCATCTTGACCTAGTGACTCTAGTCCCCACTTTTGCTTCACCTGGATCTGGTGACTCTGGTCCCCACCGGGACTTCACCTGGATCTGGTGACTCTGGTCCCCACCTGGACCTCTACTGGACCTGGTGACTCTCTTTCCAACATGGACCTCACCTATATGTGGTGACTCTGGTCCTCAGTTTGTCCTCACCTGTACCTGGTGTCTCTCGTCCCCACTTTGACCTAACTCAGAACTGCTGAATCTTGCCCCACCTAGGCCGCACAAAGACCTGGTGACTCTTGTCCCCAGCTATGCCTCAATTCGACCTGATGAATCTCGCCCTCACGTGGGCCTCACATGGACCTGGGACTCAGCTGGATAGAGTGGCTCTGGTTCCCACAAGGGGCTCACCTGATACTGGTGACTGTGGTCTTATTCTATGCCTCACTAGGACCTAGTGATTCTGTTCGCCATCTGGGTCTGCATGGCCCTAGTGACTCTGGGCTCACCCAGGCATCATTGGGACCTGGATACTCTATTCCACTCCTCGGCCTCATTTTGACGAGGGACCTCTGGTCCCATTCTGGGCCTCAAACTAAACTGGTTACTCTGGTTCCCCCTCTGGGCCTCACCCTTATGAGGTGACTCTGGTCACCCATTGGTCTTCACATGGACCTGGTGAATCTGGTCCTTCGCTGGTCCGCACCTGGATGTGGTGACTGGTCGCCACCTGGGCCTCACCTGGACATGGTGAATCCTGTTGCCACCTGTGCCTCACCTGGACCTTGTGACTGTGGTCCCACCTGGACCTCACCTGGATCGGGTGGCTCTGGTTCCCATATGGGGCTCTCCTGGACCTGGTTCCTGTGGTCTCCATCTGGCCTCACCTGGAACACAATGACTCTGATCCATATTTGGGCCTCTCCTGGTCCTGTTGACTCAGGTCCTTACCTGGGCATCATTGGGACCTGGATACTCTCTTATATACCTGGGACTCACCTGGCCCTGGTGACTATGGTCCCACCTGGACCTCACCTTGACAAGGTGACTGGTTCCCACAGGGACCTCACCTGGAACTGGTGACTCACGTCCTCATTTGGGCATTATGGGACCTTTTTTCTCAGTTCCACAACGGGGCCTCACCTGAAACTAGTGATTCTCGTCCCCCTCAGGGCCTCACCGTGACGTGGTGATTCTTGTCCCCACCTGGATATCACCAGAACCGGGTGACTCTGGTCCCCCTCTGGGACTCACTCAGAGCTGGGGACACTGGTACTCAACTGGACGTCAACAGGACCTGGTGAATCTAGTCCTCATTTAGGCCTCTTCTGTACCTTCTGACTCTTTTCCCACTTGGCATCAATGGGATATGGTTACTCTGTTCCCCACATGGACATCAACTGGACATGATACCTTTGCTCCACACTTTGGCCTCAAATGATCCTGATGACTCTGGTCCCCCCACCGAGGCCTCAATCTGGACCTGGTGACTATGGTCCCCACCTGGGTCTCACCTGGACCTGGTGACTCTCGTTCCCACATGAACCACACCTGGACCTGGTGAATGTGGTTTTCTTGTACACTCACATTTACCTGGTGACTCCAGTCCCCACTAGGGACTCACCTGGATCTGGTGACTCTGGCCTGCAGGTTGGCCTCACCTGGACTGGAGAGTGGGGTAGCCACCTGCGCCTCACCCATACCTGGTGACTCAGTTCCACACGTGGGCCTCTTGGACCTGGTGAATCTCGTCCTTACCTGGTCCTCTCCCAGACCCGGGGACTCTGGTCTCCACCTCGCCTCACCTGGACCTGGTGAATCTGGTCCCCATTTGGGCCTCACCCAGTCCTGGTGACTTTGTTCCCCACCTGGACCTGATTGCTGTGGACTCCTTCTTGGCCTCACCTGGAACTGGTGACTCTGATCCTGTCTGCGCGTCACCCAGACCTGGTGACTGTGGTCCTCACCTGTGGACAATTATGACCTGGATACTCTGTTCCACATGTGTGCCTCACGTGGACATGATAACTCTGGATCCCCTCTGGGCCTCAGCCTGACATGGTGACTCTGTCCCCATCTGGATGTCACCTAGACCAGGTGAATCTGGTACCCCTCTAGGCCTCTACTTGACCTGGTGACTCTGGTCCTCAACTGGGCCTCACTGGGACCTAGTGAACATGCTCCCCACATGCGCCTCTTCTGGACCTGGTGACTCTGGTTCTACCTTGGCATCATCGGGACATAGTTACTCTATTCCCCACTGGGACTGACCTGATCCTGGTCACTCTGATCCTGACTTTGGCCTCTTCTGTACCAGGTGACTGTCGCTCCACATGGGCCTCACCTGTAACTGGTGACTCTGATCCTAAGAATGGCCTCACCTGACCTGGTGACTGTGGTTCCCATCGGGACCTCACCTGGACCTCATATCTCTGGTCCAACCTGGGCCTCACCAGGACCTGGCCCAGAGTCATCATGTCCAGGTGAGGCTAACATGGTGACTATGGTCCCCATCAGGATGTCATCTAGAACAAGTGAATCTGGTACCCCTCTTGGCCTCAAGTAGACCTGGTGACTCTGGTCCGCAACTGGGCCTCACAGGGACCTAGTGAATATGCTCCCACCTGCGCCGATTCTGGACCTGGTGACTCTGGTCCCTACCTTGGCATCCGTGGGACACCGTTCTTCTTCATGGCCTAAGGTTGTCCTCACCTGGACCTGGTGATTGGGGGTGCCTCCTGTGCGATTGCTGTGGACACCTTCTGGGGCTCACCTGGAACTGGTGACTCTGATACTAACTGGGCCTCACCCAGATCTGGTGACTCTGGTCCTCACCTGTGGACCATTATGAACTGGATACACTGTTCCACACGTGAGCCTCACCTGGACATGTTGACTCTGGGTCCCCTCTGGGCCTCAGCCTGACATGGTGACTCTGGTCCCCTTCTGGATTTCACCTAGACCAGGTGAATATGGTACCCCTCTAGGCCTCAACTTGACCTCGTGACACTGGTCCTCAACTGGGCCTCACCGGAACCTAGTGAATATGCCCCCCATCTGCGCCGCATCTTGGCATGATGACTCTGGTTTTACCTGGGCATCCTCGGGAAATGGTTACTGTATTCCCCACTGGGACTGACCTGATTCTGGTAACTCTGATCCTGACTTTGGTCTCTTCTGTACCAGGGGACTCTGGCTCCACCTGGACCTCACCTATAACTTGTGACTCTGATCCTAAGCATGGCCTCACCTGACCTGGTGACTGTGGTTCCCATCGGGACCTCACCTGGACCTCATGTCTCTGGTTCCACCTGGGCCTCACCAGGACCTGGTGTCTCTGGTACCCACCTCGGTAGCATCAGGATATGGTTACACTGTTCACTAACAGTGACCCAGCCTGACCTATTAACTCTGGTCTTCACCAGGGCCACACCTGGACATGGTGACACTGGTTCCCACCTGGGTCTCACCTGGACATGGTGAGTCGGATCCCCACCTGGCCCTCACCTGTAACTGGTGATTTGCGTTCCCATATGGACATCATGTGGACCTGGTTGCTGCAGAGTTTCTAGTTTCTCATGTACCTCGTGACTCTGTCTCCTCCAGAGCCTCACCGGGACCTGGTGAGTGGGGTTGCCACCTGCACCTCACCTGGACCTGGCGATTCTGGTCTGCACCCGAGACTACCCTGGATCTGGTGACTGTGGTCCCACCTGGGCTTTACCTGGATTTGGGGACTCCGGTCCCCATCTGGGCCTCAACTGGCCGTGTTGATCATTGTCCTCAACTGGGCAAAATTGGGACCCTTGACTGTGTTCCACAACTGGACCTCACATGGACCAGGTGACTCTGGTCCCCCTCTGGGTCTCACCGTGCCCTAGTGACTGTGAACCCCACTTTGGCCTGACTTGGTCCTGCTGACCCTGGTTGCAACGTGCTCCTGACCTCGATCCGTTGACTCTGGTTCTTTAAAGGGCCTCCCCTTGACCTGGTGATCCTGGTCCCCACCTGGGCCTCACCTGGACGTGGTGACTCTTGTCACCACCGTGGACTCATCTGGACCTTGTTACTGTGTTCCACACCTGGGCCTCAAGTAGACCTCTTGCCTCTGATCCCCACCGGGGCCTCCGTTGTCTGGTAACTCTGGTCCTCACCTGGCCTCATCTGGACCTATTGACTCTGGCCACCACCTGGGCTTCACCTGGATCTGGTGACTCTAGTCCCCACCTGGACTTCACCTGGATCTGGTGACTCTGGTCCCCACCTGGACCTCTCCTGAACCTGGTGACTCCCTTTCCAACATGGACCTCACCTGGATCTGGTGAATCTGGTCCTCAGTTTGGCCTCACCTGGACCTGGTGTCTCTCGTCCCCACTTTGACCTATCTCAGAACTGCTGAATCTTGCCCCACCTAGGCCGCACCCAGACCTGGTGACTCTTGTCCCCAGCTATGCCTCAATTCGACCTGATGAATCTGGTCCTCACGTGGGCCTCACATGGACCTGGGACTCAGCTCCATAGAGTGGCTCTGGTTCCCACAAGGGGCTCAACTGATACTGGTGACTGTGGTTTTATTCTATGCCTCATCAGGACCTAATGATTCTGTTCCTCATCTGGGACTGCATGGCCCTAGTGACTATGGTCCTCACCCAGGCATCATTGCGACCTGGATACTCTATTCCCACTTGGGCCTCACTTTGACTAGGGACCTCTGGTCCCATTCTGGGCCTCAAACTAAACTGGTTACTCTGGTTCCCCCTCTGGGCCTCACCCCTACCTGGTGACTCTGGTCACCCCTTGGGCTTCACATGGGTCTGCTGAATCTTGTCCTTAGCTGGTCCGCACCTGTATCTGGTGACTGGTCGCCACCTGGGTCTCACCTGGACTTGTTGAATCCTGTTGCCTCCTGCGCCTCACCTGGACCTTGTGACTGTGGTCGCACCTGGAACTACCTGGATCTGGTGGCTCTGTTTCCCATATGGGGCTCTCCTGGACCTGGTTCCTCTGGTCTCGATCTGGCCTTACCTGGAACACAATGACTCTGATCCATATTTGGGCCTCTCTTTGACCTGTTGACTCTGGTCCTTACCTGGGCATCATTGGGACCTGGATACTCTCTTATATTCCTGGGCCTCATCTGAATCTGGTGACTGTGGTCCCACCTGGGCCTCACCTGGACGAGGTGACTGGTTCCCACAAGGACTTCGCCTGGACCTGGTGGCTCAGGTCCTCATATGGGCATCATGGGACCTGGTTTCTCAGTTCCACATAGGGGCCTCACCTGGACCTAGTGATTCTCGTCCCCTCTGGGCCTCACCCTGACGTGGTGACTCTGGTCCGCACCTGGATATAACCAGGACCGCGTGACTCTGGTCCCCCTCTGGGACTCACCCGGAGCTGACGATAATTGTCCTCAGCTGGGCCTCAACAGGACCTGGTGAATCTACTCCTCACTAAGGCCTCGTCTGGACCTTGTGACTCTTTTCGCACCTGGCATCAATGGGACATGGTTACTATTCCACAACTGGGCCTCACATGGACCTCATAACTTTGCTCCACACTTTGGCCTCAACTAGTCCTAATGACTCTGGTCCCCCGACCTAGGCCTCACCTGGACCTGGTGACTGTGGTCCCACCTGGGCCTCACCTGGACCTGGTGACTGTGGTCCCCACCTGGGTCTCACCTGGACCTGGTGACTCTCGTTCCCACATGAACCACACCAGGATCTGGTGACTGTGTGTTTTTGTAGAATCATTTTTAACTGGTGACTCCAGTCCCCACTAGGTCCTCACGTGGATCAGGTGACTTGACCTGCAGGTTGGCCTCACATGGGCCTGGTTAGTGTGGATGCCACCTGGGCCTCACCCATAATTGGTGACTCAGGTCCCCATGTGGGCCTCTTCTACCTGGTGAATCTGGTATTTACCTGGTCCTCTCCCAGACCCGGGGACTCTGGTCACCACCTGGGCCTCACCTGGACCTGGTGAATCTGGTCCCCATCTTGGCCTCACTCACTCCTGGTGACTTTGTTCCCCACCTTGACCTGATTGCTGTGGACTCTTTCATGGCCTCACCTGGACCTGGTGACTCTGATCCTATCTGCGTGTCACCCAGACCTGGTGACTCTGGTCCTCACCTGGGCATCATTGGTACCTGGTGACTCTGTTCCACACCTGAGCCTCACCTGGACCTGAGGCTCTGGACTCTGGAACCACTCTGGGCCTAACCCTGACCTGGTGACTCTGGTCTCCATCTGGATGTCACATGGACCAGGTGATTCTGGTACCCCTCTAGGACTCAACCAGTTCTGGTGACTCTGGTCCTAATGTGGGCCTCACCTGGACCTATTGAATATGCTCCATCTGGGCCTCATTTGGACTTGGTGACTCTGGTCACTACCTGGGCATCATCGGGACATGGATCCACTGCATGGCCTCCAGGTTGGCCTCACATGGCCTTAGTGATGGGGTTGCCACCTGGTGCTCACCCATACCTGGTGACACAGGTCCCCACGTGGGCCTCACTTGGACCTGGTGAATCTGTCCTTACCTGGTCCTCACCCGGAATGGTAACCCTGGTCACCACCTGGGAATCACCTGAACCTGGTGAATCTGGTCCCCATCTGGGCCTACACAGTCCTGTTGACTTTCTTCCCCACCTGGACCTGATTGCTGTGGACTGCTTTGGCCTCAACTGGAACTGGTGACACTGATCCTAACTGGGCCTCACCCAGATCTGTTGACTCTGGTCCTCTCCTGTGGACCATTATGACCTGGATACTCTGTTCCACACCTGAGCCTCAACTGGACATGATGACTCTGGATCCCCTCTGGGCCTCAGCCTGACATGGTGACTCTGGTCCCCATCTGGATGTCACCTAGATCAGGTGAATCTGGTACCCCTCTAGGCCTCAACTAGACTTGGTGTCTCTGGTCCTCAACAGGGCCTCAACGGGACCTAGTAAATATGCTCCCCACCTGCGCCTCATCTGGACCTGGTGACGCTGGTTCTATCTGGGCATCATCGGGACATGGTTACTCTGTTCCCCACTGGGACTGACCTGATCCTAGTAACTCTGGTCCTGACTTTGGCCTCTTCTGTACCAGGTGATTCTGGCTCTAACTGGGCCTCACCTGTAACTGGTGACTCTGATTCTAAGCATGGTCTCACCTGACATGGTGACTGTGGTTCCCATGTGGACCTCACCTGGACCTCATGTCTCTGGTCCCACCTGGGCCTCACCAGGGCCTGGTGTCTCTGGTACCCACCTGGGTAGCATTACGATATGGTTACACTGTTCACTAACAGTGACCCAGCCGGACCTATAAACTCTGGTCTTCACCTGGGCCACACCTGGACATGGTGACACTGGTTCCCACCTGGGTTTCACCTGGACATGGTGACTCGGATCCCCACCTGGTCCTCATATTTAACTGGTGATTCTCGTTTCCACATGGACATCATGTGGACCTGGTGGCTGCAGTGTTTCTAGCTTCTCATGTACCTCGTGACTCTGGTCCCCACCAGGGCCTCACGGGATCTGGTCAGTGTGGTTGCCACCTGCATCTCACCTCCACCTGGTGATTCTGGTGTGCACCTTAGACTACACTGGATCTAGTTACTGTGCTCCCCACCTGGGCTTCACCTGGATTTGGGAACTCCGGTCCCCATCTGGGGCTCACCTGGCCCTGTTGACCATGGTCCTCAACTGGGCAAATTTGGGACGCGGTGACTGTGTTCCACAACTGGAACTCACCTGGACCACGTGACTCTGGTTCCCCTCTGGGTCTCACCATGCCCTAGTGACTGTGAAACCCACTTTGGCCTGACTTGGACCTGCTGACCCTGGTTGGAAACTGCGCCTGACTTCAAACTGTTGACTCTGGTTCTTTCAATCGCCTCCCCTGTACCTGGTGATCCTGGTCCCCACCGGGCCTCGCCTGGACATGGTGACTCTTGTCACCACTGGGGACTCACCTGGACCTGCTTACTGTGTTCCACACCTGGGCCTCAATAGACCTGTTGACCATGGTCCCCAGGCCGGCCTCACATGAACCTGTTGCCTCTGATCCCCACCGGGGCCTCACGTGTACCTGGTTACTCTGGTCCTCACCTGGGCATCATTGGTCCTGGTGACTCTGTTCCACACCTGAGGCTCCCCTGGACATGATGACTCTGGAACCACTCTGGCTATCAAGCTAACGTAGTGACTCTGGTCCCCATATGGATGTCACCTGGTCCAGGGGATTATGGTACCCGTCTAGGACTCAACAAGGTCTGGTGACTCTGATCCTCAACTGGGCATCACCTGGACCTAGTGAATATGCTCCATCTGGGCCTCATTTGGACCTGGTGACTCTGGTCACTACCTGGGCATCATCGGGACATGGTTTCACTGCATGACCTGCAGGTCGGCCTCACCTGGACCTGGTAACTCTGGTCCCTACCTGGGCATCATCGGGACATGGTTCCACTGCATGGCCTGTAGGTTGGCCTCACCTGGACCTGGTAACTCTCGTCCCTACCTGGGCATCATTGGGACCTGGTTCCTCTGCATGGCCTGCAGGTTGGCCTCACCTGGACCTGGTGAGTGGGTTTGTCACCTGGGCCTCACCCTTGCCTAGGGACACAGGTCCCCACGTGGGCCTCACTTGGACCTGGTGAATCTGGTCCTTACCTGGTGGTCACCCGGAACTGGTAACTCTGGTCACCACATGGGAATCACCTGGGCCTGGTTTTTCTGGTCCCCATCTGGGCCTCACCCAGTCCTGTTGACTTTCTTCCCCACCTGGACCTGATTGCTGTGGACTCCTTCTTGGCTAACCAGGAACTGCTGACTCTGATGCTAACTGGGCCTCACCCAGATCTGGTGATTCTGGTCCTCACCTGTGGACCATTATGACCTGGATACTCTGTTCCACACGTGAGCCTCACCTGGATATGTTGACTCTGGATCCACTCTGGGCCTCAGCCTGACATGGGGACTCTGGTCCCCATCTGGATGTCACTAGACCAGGTGAATCTGGTACCCCTCTAGGCCTCACCTAGACCTGGTGACGCTGGTCCTCAACTGGGCCTCAACGGGACCTAGTGAACATGCTCCCCACCTGCGCCACAGCTGGGCCTGGTGACTCTGGTTCTACCTGGGCATCACCGGGACATGATTACTCTATTCCCACTTGGAGTGACCTGATCCTGGTAACTCTGGTCCTGACTTTGGCCTCTTCTGTACCAGGTGACTCTGGCTCCACCTGGGCCTCACCTGGAACTGGTGACTCTGATCCTAAGCATGGCCTCACCTGACCGGGTGACTGTGGTTCCCATCAAGACCTCACCTGGACCTCATGTATCTGGTCCAACTTGGGCCTCACCAGGACCTGGTGTCTCTGCTACCCACCTGGGTAGCATCAGGATATGGTTATACTGTTCACTAACAGTGACACAGCCGGACCTATTAACTCTGGTCTTCACCTGGGCCACACCTGGACATGGTGACACTGTTTCCCACGTGGGTCTCACCTGGACATGGTGACTCGGATCCCCACCTGGTCCTCACCTGTAACTGGTGATTCTCGTTCCCACATGGAGATCATGTGAAGCTGTTGGCCGCAGTGTTTCTAGCATATTTTTTTTTAATTTTTATTTATTTATGATAGTCACAGAGAGAGAGAGAGGCAGAGACACAGGCAGAGGGAGAAGCAGGCTCCATGCACCGGGAGCCCGACGTGGGATTCGATGCCGGGTCTCCAGGATCGCGCCCTGGTCCAAAGGCAGACGCCAAACCGCTGCGCCACCCAGGGATCCCATGTGTTTCTAGCTTCTCATGTACCTCGTGAATTCTCATGTATCCCACCAGTGCCTTACCGGGACCTGGTGAGTTTGGTTGCCACCTGCACCACACCTGGACCTGGTGATTCTGGTCTGCACCTGAGACTACCCTGCATCTGGTGACTGTGGTCCCCACCTGGGCTTCACCTGGATTTGGGGACTCCGGTCCCCTTCTGGGCCTCACCTGGCCCTGTTGACTGTAGTCCTCAACTGGGCAAAATTGGGACCTGGTGACTGTGTTCCACAACTGAACCTCACCTGGACCAGGTGACTATGCTCCCCCTCTGGGTCTCACCGTGCCCTAGTGACTGTGAAGTCCCCTTTGGCTTGACTTGGACCTGCTGATCCTGGTTGCCACCTGCGCCTGAACTCGAACTGTTGACTCTGGTTCTTTCAAGGGTCTCCCCTGTACCTGGTGATCCTGGTCCCCACCTGGACCTCAACTGGAAGTGGTGACTCTTGTCACCACCGGGGACTCACCTGGACCTGCTTACTGTGTTCCACACCTGGGCCTCAATAGACCTGTTGACCATGGTCCCCAAGCCGGCCTCACATGAACCTGTTGCCTCTGATCCCAACCGGGGCCTCACGTGTACCTGGTAACTCTGGTCCTCACCTGGTCCTCATCTCGACCTAGTGACTCTGGTCCCCATCTGGGCTTCACATGGATCTGGTGACTCTGGTCCCCACCTGGACTTCACCTGGATCTGGTGACTCTGGACTCCACCTGGACCTCTCCTGGACCTCGTGACTCTCTTTCCAACATGGACCTCACCTGGATCTGGTGACTCTGGTCCTCAGTTTGGCCTCACCTGGACCTGGTGTCTCTCGTCCCCACTTGGACCTAACTGAGAACTGCTGAATCTTGCCCCACCTAGGCCGCACCCAGACCTGGTGACTCTTGTCCCCAGCTATGCCTTTATACGACCTGATGAATCTGGTCCTCACGTGGGCCTCACATGGTCCTGGGACTCAGCTGGATAGAGTGGCTCTGGTTCCCACAAGGGGCTCCACTGATACTTCTGACTGTGGTCTTATTCTATGCCTCACCAGACCAAGTGATTCTGTTCCCCATCTGGGCCTGCATGGCCTTAGTGACTCTGGTCCTCACCCAGGCATCATTGGGACCTGGATACTCTATTCCATAACTGGGCCTCACTTTGAGCAGGGACCTCTGGTCACATTTTGGGCCTCAATCTAAACTGGTTACTCTGGTTCCCCCTCTGGGCCTCACCCTTACCTGGTGACGCTGGTCACCCCTTGGGCTTCACCTGGGCCTGGTGAATCTGGTCCTTGGCTGGTCCTAACCTGCATCTGGTGACTGAACGCCACCTGGGCCTCACCTGGACTTGGTGAATCCTGTTGCCACCTGCGCCTCACCTGGACCTTCTGACTGTGGTCCCACCTGGACCTCACCTGGATCTGCTGTCTCTGGTTCCCATATGGGGCTCTCCAAGACCTGGTTCCTGTGGTCTCCATCTGGCCTCACCTGGAACACAATGTCTCTGATCCATATTTGGGCCTCTCCTGGACCTGTTGACTCAGGTCCTTACCTAGGCATCATTGGGACCTGGATACTCTCTTATATACCTGGGCCTCATCTGGAACTGGTTACTGTGGTCCCACATGGGCCTCACCTGGAGGAGGTGACTGGTTCCCACAGGGACCTCAACTGCACCTGGTGACTCAGGTCCTCATATGGGCATCATGGGACCTGGTTTCTTAGTTACACATCGGGGCTTCATCTGGACCTAGTGATACTCGTCCCCCTCTGGGCCTCACTCTGACGTGGTGACTCTGGTCCCCACCTGGATATCACCAGAACCGGGTGCCTCTGGTCCCCTCTGGGACTCCCCCTGAGCTGGGGACACTAGTCTTCAACTGGGCCTCAACAGGACCTAGTGAATCTACTCCTTACTTAGGCCTCGTCTGGACCTTGTGACTCTTTTCGCACCTGGCAACAATGGGACATTGTTACCCTGTTCCACAACTGGGCCTCACCTGGACATGATAACTTTGCTCCACACTTTGGCCTCAACTGGTTCTGATGACACTGGTCGCCCCACCTTGTCCTCAATCTGGACCTGGTGACTGTTGTCCCCACCTGGGTCTCACCTGGACCTGGTGACTCTCGTTCCCACATGAACCACACCTGGACCTGGTGTCTATGGTGTTCTTGTAGACTCACATTTACCTGGTGACTCCTGTCCCCACTAGGGCATCACCTGGATCTGGTGACTCTGGCCTGCAGGTTGGCTTCACCTGGACCTGGTGAGTGGGGTTGCCACCTGGGCATCACCCATACCTGGTGACTCAGGTCCCCACGTGGGCCTCTTGGACCTGGTGAATCTGGTCCGTAACTGGTCCTCTCCCAGAACCTGGGACTCTGGTCACCATCTGGGCCTCACCTGGACCTAATGAATGAATCTGGTCCCCATCTGGTCCTCACCCACTCCTGGTGACTTTGTTCCCCACCTGGACCGGATTGTTGTGGACTCTTTCTTGGCCTCACCTGGACCTGGTGACTCTGATCCTATCTGCGCGTCACCCAGACCTGGTCACTCTGGTCCTCACCTGGACATCATTGGTACCTGGTGACTCTGTTCGAGACCTGAGCCTCACCTGGACATGATGACTCTGGAACCACTCTGAGCCTAACCCTGACCTGGTGACTCTGGTCTCCATCTGGATTTCACCTGGACCAGGTGACTGGGACCCCTCTAGGCCTCAACCAGGTATGGGGACACTGGTCCTCCACTGGGCCGCACTTGGACCTAGTGAATATGCTCCATCTGGGCCACAGTTGGACCTGGTGACTCTGGTCCCTACCTGGGCATCACCGGGACACGGTTCGTCTGCATGGCATCCAGGTTGGCCTCACGTGGACCTAGTGAGTGGGGTTGCCACCTGGGGCTCACCCATTCCTGGTAACACAGGTCCCCACGTGGGCCTCACTTGGACCTGGTGAATCTGGTCCTTACTTGTTCCTCACCCGCACGTGGTAACCCTGGTCACCACCTGGGAATCACCTGGACCTGTTGAATCTGATTCCCCTCTGGGCCTCACCCAGTCCTGTTGACTTTCTTCCCCACCTGGACCTGATTGCTGTGGACTCCTCTTGGCCTCAACTGAACTGGTGACTCTGATCCTACTGGGCCTCACCCAGATCTGGTGACCATGGCCCTCACCTGTGGACCATTATGACCTGGATACTCTGTTCCACACCTGAGCCTCACCTGGACATGATGACTCTGGAACCTATCTGGGCATCACCCTGACCTGGTGACTCTGGACCCATCTGGATGGCACCTGGACCAGGTGATTCTGGTACCCCTCTAGGCCTCAACCACGTCTGGTGACACTGGTCCTCAACTGGGCCTCACCTGGACGTAGTGAATATGCTCCATCTGAGCCTCATTTGGACCTGGTGACTCTGGTCCCTACCTGGGCATCATCGGGACATGGTTCCACTGCATGGCCTGCAGGTTGGCCTCACCTGGACCTGGTGAGTGGGGTTGCCACATGGGCCTCACCCATACCTGGTGACTCTGTCCCCACGTGGGCCTCTTGGACCTGGTGAATCTGGTCCTTACCTGGTTCTCTCCAAGACCCGGGGACTCTGGTCACCACCTGGGAATCACTTGGACCTGTTGAATCTTTTCCCCATCTGGGCCTCACCCAGTCCTGGTGGCTTTGTTCCCCACCGGTACCTGATTGCTGTGGATTCTTTCTTGGCCTCACCTGGAACTGGTGACTCTGATCCTATCTGCTCGTCACCCAGAATTGGTGACTCTGGTCCTCACCTGGGCATCATTGGTACCTGGTGACTCTGTTCTACAACTGAGCCTCACCTGGACATGATGACTCTGGAACCTCTCTGGGCCTCACCCTGACCTGGTAACTCTGGTCCCCATCTGGATGTCACCTGGACCAGGGGATTCTGGTACCCCTCTAGGCCTCAACCAGATATGGTGACTCGGGTCCTCAACTGGGCCTCATCTGGACCTAGTGAATATGATCCATCTTGGCCTCATTTGGACCTGGTGACTCTGGTCCCTACCTGGGCATCATAGGGATATGGTTCCACAGCATGGCCTGCAGGTTGGCCTCACCTGGACATTGTAACTCTGGTCCCTACCTGGGCATTATCGGGACATGGTTCCACACATGCCCTGCAGGTTGGCATCACCTGCACCTGGTAATTCTAGTCCCTACCTGTGCATCATCAGTACATGGTTCCTCTGCATGGCCTGCAGGTTGGCAACACCTGGACCTGGTGAGTAGGGTTGTCACCTGTGCCTCACCCATGCCTGGTGACACAGGTCCCCATGTGGGCCTCACTTGGAACGGGTGAATCTGGTCCTTACCTTGTTCTCACCCGGAACTGGTAACTCTGGTCACCACCTGGGAATCACCTGGGCCTGGTGTTTCTGGTACCCATCTGGGCGTCATCCAGTCCTGGTGACATTGTTCCCCACCTGGACCTGATTGCTGTGGACTCTTTCTTGGCCTCACCTGGAACTGGTGACTCTGATCCTATCTGCGCGTCACCCAGACCTGGTGACTCTGGTCCTCACCTGGACATGATGACTCTGGAACCTCTCTGGGCCACCCCCTAACCTGGTGACCCTGGTCCCCATCTGGAACTCACCTGTATCTGGTGACTCTGGTCTCTGTTTGGCCTCACCTGTACTGGTGTCTATCGTCCCCACTTTGACCTAACTCAGAACTGCTGAATCTTGCCCCACCTAGGCCGCACCTAGACCTGATGACTCTTGTCCCCAGTGATGCTTCAATTCGACCTGATGAATCTGGTCCTCACGTGGGCCTCACATGGACCTGGGACTCAGCGGGATAGAGTGGCTCTGGTTCCCACAAGGGGCTCACCTGATACTGGTGACTGTGTTCTTATTCTATGCCTCACCAGGACCTAGTGATTCTGTTCCCCATCTGGGCTTTCATGTCCCTAGTGACTCTGGTCCTCACCCAGGCATCATTGGGACCTGGATACTCTATTCCACACCTAGGCATCACTTTGTCCAGGGACCTCTGGTCCCAATCTGGGCCTCAAACTAAACTGGTTACTCTGGTTCCCACTCGGGGCCTCACCCTTACCTGGAAAATCTGGTCACCCCTTGGGTTTCACTTGGGCCTGGTGAATCTGGTTCTTATCTGGTCCGCACCTGGATCTGGTGACAGGTCACCACGTGGGCCTCACCTGGACTTGGTGAATCCTGTTGCCACCTGCGCCTCACGTGGACCTTGTGACTGTGGTCCCTCCTGGACCTCACCTGGATCTGGTGGCTCTGGTTCCCATATGGGGCTCTCCTGGACCTGGTTCCTGTTGTCTCCATCTGGCCTCACCTGGAACACAATGACTCTGATCCATATTTGGGCCTCTCCTGGACCTGTTGACTCTAGTCCTTACCTGGGCATCATTGGGACCTGGATACTCTCTTATGTACCTGGGCCTCACCAGGTCCTGGTGACTGTGGTCCCACCCGGGCCTCACCTGGACGGGGTGACTGGTTCCCACAGAGACATCACCTCGACCTGGTGACTCAGGTCCTCATATGGGAATATTGGGACCTGGTTTCACAGTTCCACATTGGGGCCTCACCTGGACCTAGTGATTTTCGTCCCCCACTGGGCCTCACCCTGACTTGTGACACTGGTCCCCACCTGGATATCACCAGAACCGGGTGACACACCCGGAGCTGGGGACACTGGTCCTCAGCTGGGCCTCAACAGGACCTGGTGAATCTACTCCAAACTTAGGCTTCGTCTGGACCTTGTGACTATTTTCCCACCTGGCATTATTGGGATATGGTTACTCTGTTCCCCATCTGGGCCTCACCTGGACATGATAACTTTGCTGCACACTTTGGCCTCAACTGGTCTTGATGACTCTCGTCCCCCAACCTAGGCCTCAATCTGGACCTGGTGCCTGTCGTCCCCACCTGGGTCTCACCTGGAACTGGTGACTTTCGTTCCCACATGAACCACACCTGGACCTGGTGACTGTGGTGTTCTTGTAGACTCACTTTGACCTGCCTTCTCCGGTGCCGACTAGGGCCTCACGTGGATCTGGTGACTTTGGCATGCAGGTTGGCCTCACCTGGACATGGTGAGTGGGGTTGCCACCTGGGCCTCACCCATACCTGGTGAGTCAGGTCCCCTCGTGGGCCTCTTGGACCTGGTATCTGGTCCATACCTGGTCGTCTCCCAGCCCCGGGGCTTCTGGTCACCACCTGAGTCTACCTGGACATGGTGAATCTGATCCCCATCTGGGCCTCACCCAGGGCCTGTTGACTTTGTACCCATCTGTATCTGATTGCTGTGGACTCTTTCTTCACCTCACTGGAACTGGTGACTCTGATCCTATCTGCCCGTCACCGAGACCTGGTGACGCTGGTCCTCACCTGGGCATTTTTGGTACCTGGTGACTCTGTTCCACACCTGAGCCTCACCTGGACATGATGACTCTGGAACCTCTCTGGGCCTCATCCTGACCTGGTGACTCTGGTCCCCATCTGGAAGTCACCTGCACCAGGTGATTCTCGTACCCCTCTAGACCTCAACAAAGTCTGGTGACTCTGGTCCTCCACTGGACCTCACCTGGACCTAGTGAATATGCTCCATCTGGGCCTCATTGGACCTGGTGATTCTGGTCACTACCTGGGCATTATCGGGACATGGTTCCACTGCATGGCCTGCAGTTTGGCCTCACCTGGACCTGGTAACTCTAGTCCCTACCTGGGCATCATCGGGAGATGGTTCCTCTGCATTGGCCTGCAGGTTGGCCTCACCTGGACCTGGTGAGTGGTGTTGTCACCTGGGTCTCACACATGCCTGGTGACACAGGTCCCCACGTGGGCCTCACTTGGACTTGGTGAATCTGGTCCTTACCTGGTCCTCACCCGGAACTCGTAACTCTGGTAACCATCTGGGAATCACCTGGACCTGGAGAATCTGGTCCCCATCCAGGCCTCATCCAGTCCTGGTGACTTTGCTCCCCACCTGGACCTGATTGCTGTGGAATCCTTCTTGGCCTCACCTGGAATTGGTGACTCTGATCCTAACTGGGCCTCAACCAGATCTGGTGACTCTGTTCCTTCCTGTGGACCATTATGACCTGGATACTCTGTTCCACACCTGAGCCTCACCTGGACATGATGACTCTAGATCCCCTCTGGGCCTCAGCCTGACATGATGACTCTGGTCCCCATCTGGATGTCACCTAGACCAGGTGAATCTGGTACCCATCTAGGCCTCAACTTGACTTGGTAAATCTGGTCCTCACTTGGACTCACCGGGACCTAGTGAGCATGCTCCCCACCTGCGCCTCATCTGGACGTGTTGACTCTGGTTCTACCTGGGCATCATCGAGACATGGTGACTCTATTCCCCAGTGGGACTGACCTGATCCTGGTAACTCTGGTCCTGACTTTGGCCTCTTCTGTACCAGTGACTCTGGCTCCACCTGGGCCTCACCTGTAACTGGTGACTCTGATCCTAAGCATGGCCTCACCTGACCTGGAGACTGTGGTTCCCATCGGGACCTCACCTGGACCCTCGTGTCTCTGGTCCCACCTGGGCCACACCAGGACCCGGTGTCTCTGGTACCCCACCTGGGTAGCATCAGGATATGGTTGCACTGTTCACTAATAGCGACCCAGCCAGACCTATTAACTCTGGTCTTCACCTGGGCCACACCCTGGACATGGTGACACTTGTTCCAACCTTGGTCTCACCTGTACATGGTGAGTCGGATCCCCACCTGGTCCTCACCTGTAACTGGTGATATCTCATTCCAGCATGGACATCAAGTGGACCTAGTGGCTTGCAGTGTTTCTAGGCTTCTCTTGTACCTCGTGACTCTGGTCCCCACCAGGGCCTCACCGGGACTTGGTGAGTGTGGTTGCCACCTGCACCTCACCTGGACCTGGTGATTTGGTCTGCACCTGAGACTACCCTGGATCTGGTGACTGTGGTACCCCCCTGGGCTTCACCTGGATCTGGTGACTCTGGCTCCCACCTGGGCTTCACCTGGATTTGGGGACTCTGGTCCCCCAACTGGGTCTCACATGACCCTGTTGACCATGGTCCTCAACTGGGGACAAAGTGGGACCCGGTGAATGTGTTCCACAACTGGACCTCACCTGGACCAGATGACTCTGGCCCCCCTCTCGGTCTCACCGTTGCCCTAGTGACTGGTGAACCCCACTTTGGCCTGTCTTGGCCCTTCGGACCATGGCTGCCACTGCGCCTGACCTCGAAATGTTGACCTCTGGTTCTTTCCAGAGCCTACTTGGACTTGGAGATCCTGGTCCCAACCTTGGCTCTCCTGGACGTGATGAAACTTGTCACCACCGGGGACTCACCTGGACTTGGTTACTGTGTTCCAAACCTGGGCCTCAAATAGACCTGTTCACCAAGGTCCCCAAGCCGGCCTCACAAGGACCTGTTGCCTCTGATCCCCACCGGGGCCTCACATGTATTTCGTAACTCTGGTCCTCAGCTGGGCCTCAGATGGATCTGGTGACTCTGGTCCCCACCTGGAAGTCACCTGGATCTGGTGACTCTGGTCCCCACTTGGACCTCTCCTGGACCTGGTGACTCTCTTTCCAACATGGACCTCACCTGGATCTGGTGAATCTGGTCCTCAGTTTGGCCTCACCTGGACCTGGTGTCTCTCGTCCCCACTTTGACCTAACTCAGAACTGCTGAATCTTGCCCCACCTAGGCCACACTCAAACCTGGTGACTCTTGTCCCCAGCTATGCCTCAATTCGACTGATGAATCTGGTCACGTGGGCCTCACATGGACCTGGGACTCAGCTGGACAGAGTGGCTCTGGTTCCCACAAGGGGTTCACCTGATACTGGTGACTGTGGTCTTATTCTATGCCTACCACCAGGACCTATGTTCTTTCCCCATCTGGGCCTGCATGGCCCTAGTACACTCTCCTACCCAGGCATCATTGGGACTGGATACTCTATTCCACACCTGGCCTCACTTTGACCAGGGACCTGGGGTCCCATTCTGGGCCTCAAACTAAACTGGTTACTCTGGTTCCCCCTCTGGTACTCACCCTTACATGGTGACTCTGGTCACCCCTTGGTTTCACTTGGCCTGGTGAATCTGGTCCTTAGCTGGTCCGCACCTGGATGTGTGACTGGTCGCCACCTGGGCCTCACCCCTGGACCTGGTGAATCCTGTTGCCACCTTGGCCTCACCTGGACCTTGTGACTGTGGTCCTACCTGGACCTTACCTGATCTGGTGGCTCTAGTTCCCATATGGGGTTCTCCTCGACCTGGTTCCTTGGTCTCCATCTGGCCTCACTTGGAAAACAATGACTCTGATCCATATTTGGGCCTCTCCTGGATCTGTTGACTCTGGTCCTTCCCTGGGCATCATTG
>NW_023331265.1:0-65977 GCF_011100685.1 Canis lupus familiaris
ATCCAGGGCTGCACAGGGCCATGGGGGGCTGGAAACACATTCGTCTTTGTGTTGGGCCGGGGGGGGCCAAATCAACCCAGCCCCAACAGATCTGGTGCCAGGGCAGCCCAGGTCCCACTGGGTTAGGGGCTGTTGTCCTGTGCAGGGTGTGTCACCCTCCAGGAGCGAGAGTGGCGGAGGCAAGGCACAGTGGTTCCTTACACCACTCACCTGCACCCACTCTGTTGGGGATTCCGTGCCTTCACCCTCCCCTGCAACCCCTGTTGTGCTCTATTGAACACCCCGGTCTTCTGATGGGAACAGGGTTATCCAGAGAATCAACAGGGAGGCTGAGCATGTCTCACATGGGGCACCTGCACCCTGGTCTTTGCTGGGGGGCCAGATGGTGTGGGGTAGATGGGTGGGACCAGGGGTAATGAATGGTGGTGGATTGTGGGGAATGGTGTAGGGGGGATGGTGCTGTGGTGTAGTGTGGGTTAGGATTGTGTGGGGCTGTGAGGGGGATGGTGTTATGTGGAATGCCATTGGGGATCATGATGTAGGGGGATGATGTGGGGGTGGGGATTGAGCAGGATGGCGTGAGGGGCCTGCGGACACAGGGCATCCCCTTCCTCTAAGATGCACAAGGAGAATTCTACAGTTAAAGGCTACCCCAGTCTAGGGTTTGCTGAGACACCTGCCCCTGTGGCACCGTGTGGTCAGTGCAGGGCCCTGGCTGGACCAGGGTCATTATCTGGGGGTCATCATACTATGTACGTTTTCAAATTGCAAATTGTCTCAAATGAAATGCATAGAATTTAGAAATCTATAAAGCACCGAGAGTGGGTGTCACTCTGACCCATCTGACCCTCATGGGATTGATGTGTGTCCTGATCTAGCCATGGCCATGCCACCTGGCCCCCAGGCCTGGTTCCTGTCCCCCACATCCCCCACCCCATCCCCTGCTTCTCAGGGCACCGTCCCTCTCCCCTATGGGGTTCAGCTCCCATGGCAACCACTGGATGCCCCATCCAATTGGCCTCCTCATCCCTGAGGCCCCGGGGTTGGGGGCATGTGGGTCATCCCCATCACCCTACCATGGAGCGGTGTGTTGTTGGCTGCTGTTGCTCCCCTCGGCTTCAGAATCCCCATTTTCCCTACCCCGAAGCCCCCAGGCCTCCCCTGGGGCCCCTAAGCCCCCTGGCCCAGCAGCCTCACCTGACCCCCTAGCAGGCCCAAAACATAGTGTGGCTGCTGAACGTCCTGTTGACGTCCAGGTCTACCTGCGTGATATCCCTGGAAGAGACCAGGGCCTCCTCGTTCATTTCCTGTGGGAAAACCAGGGAGCAGGAGCTCGCATCAGGGACACAGACCCCGACCTGTCACGAGCAGCCATGCTGGGCAGGGAGCCCTGTGGCCACCATGGGAGTGGGTCTGCCGAAACATCCTGTCATGTCCTGGGAGGCTGGGGATGGCGGGAGTGCCCACCGAGCCCATGGGAACTGTGTGAGGGCATGTCCCAAGCTGCTGTGGGCGGGAGGTGACTGAGGGTCAGCCTGGGTTAGAGGGCACAGGGGATCAGCCCAGGTGGGGAGGGGACTTGCGGGTGTTGTGCCCAAGATTGCGAATTGGAGAAACAACTAAGGAGCCGACACCGATGCAAACACACAAGGGTTGATTTACAAACTCGAGCTTGGGTCCAAGTATACCCCACACAGCGGAGCAGGGACTTGGACCCCGAAGTGGGTTTTAGCTTAGTTTTAAGGGCTGGTCTCAGGGACCTCCAGAAGGGCTGGAGCAATTCCTCAAGTTCTGTTTATATTTTGATATGAGGCCTTCAAGTGCATTGAGCTCTGCTCTCATTCTAATATAGGGCTTTCTGGGACCTTAAGCTGTAAGCTGTTTTTCCTTTTTTCCTGTAACTGAAGTAATGTAAATTTTAGCTCTTATTCACAGGGGCCTGGGATGGCAGTACTTGTGCTAACAGTGAACTTAAGGTGGAACAGCCTCAATTTTCTCAGCCTCCACACAGACAAGTGACTGAATTATAAAACTCCAAATTTTAGGGGCTGCCCTGGTGGAGACCTGTGCTCTTCCTTCTGGGAGGGTGTCCTCGCACTCCTCGCCTTTGCTGGCCTGTCCCAGGAACTGGACCCCGTGACTGCACAGGGGTTTGCAGCTTATGGCCACACAAGGCAGACAGCTGGCCCGAGTGCGCTGCTCTCAGCTGGGTTCCTCCTGTGCCTGGGAACAGTTGGCACCACTTTCCTTGGGACCCCTGGGATCCTGAGCCCGCCCTGTCGTTCCAGGGACTGCCCACCACTTCTCCACCTGAACACCTTAAGTCTGGTGTGTCCCCCACTCTAGGAGACTTCTGAAAGTTCAGATTTTGTGCACTGCTGCATATAATATTGTGCGTAGAACTGTCAGTTGGCTCTCTGCCCTTGTGGGATCCGGGGCTGTGTCTCCCCAAGATCAACTGATTGACTTTTTTTTAGATTTTATTTTTCTGTAATCTCTACAGCCCACATGGGGCTTGCATTTGCTACCCCAAGAACAAGAGTCCCATGTTCTTACGAACCACACAGAGCCGGTCAGGCTCTCTTTGATTGATTGATACATGTTAATTGAAGCAGGGGTCTTGCATGTGTCAGGGCAGAAACTGAGCCCACGCTTTGAGGTGTGGTGGAGTCATTTGGACCTGATCAATGTGAAAGAAACCATAGCTTCCCTGGGAGCCCAGGGAGCAGGGTCCACACACGTGAAAAGTTGATAATTTCCTTTACGGTGGTAGTTATTTTACTATTTATTTAAAGTGCTATTCAATGGTAAATGTCAATCTAGGATTGGGATTCAGTGAGAATGTTCTAGGATTCGGAGGTAACTAAAGCTTCCCGTCAAGGACTTAATGTTCCAGTTGGATGCAGAGATAGGCAAGGAAGCAAAGAGTTATGAAACATGGCACTGGGGTGCCTGGCTGGCCTGGTTGGGGGATCTTGATCTCAGGGTTGTGGGTTTGAACTCCATGTTGGGTATAGAGAGGACATTAAATGAAAATATTTAACAAATAATAAATGGATGAACAAATAAAGCATGACATCAAAGGTAAGTGTTTGCTTATGTCTCACCTGCGAACTATTCTTGATCGCCCCGCTTGCACTACTTGGCCCAGATGACGTCCTCCAGAAAGGATAGTCCTGCCCGAGTGGAAGTGGGCGTCTTTCATAATAAGACCTGTGGTTCCCCTCATTCTGCAGGGAGAGAAGAGCCGTGAAGCCACAAGTTCGGGGGATCAGCATACACCTAGGCAATGACCATTTCTGAACTTGGTAGCCAAAGCTCAGCCTCCTTTTAGGATGCGATGTCATAAGGAAGCCTCTTTGGTCATTGTCTTGGATGCAGGGTGGAGGCTAAAATAGAATTAGGAAGAACAAAAGAGGAGGAAAACCAGAAGCTGAAAGAGAGGAGGACAGATCCATCCATAGCCTACACAGGGACCTGGTGTCCTTTCCTAAGAGGGGCACCCCTTCCGTAGGATGCTTTCTGCCTCTCTGTGCTCCTTTTTGAAACCCAGCAGGCACATCTCCATGCCTCCAGTACCTCTGCAGTCATGGTTTATAGCGACTTCTATGTATCCTATTGGGGAACACAGCGTCGTGTATGTAACCATCCGGCTGCTGTTTGACAACATTGGGGGGATTCTGACTTTTGTTGGTTTTGGGTGTGTGTGTGTCTATCACAGGCAGATATCATGTGCAGCTATCTGATCCTCTGGCTGGGTCACCCAAATGCCGAAATGGTTGGCACAACATCATTTCTGGTGCTGGCGCTGGGCAGTTAGCTGGGTTCTCCTTGCCGACTCGGGGCTCGCTCCTGCAGTGATGCTGCTGCAGGGTCAGCTGAGCTGGAACATCCGACTTGGCCAAATTCCCATGTCCGGCAGGGGATCCCGCTGAGCACTGGCTGCTTCTCTTCTCCCTTATGCCTCTCCAGCAGGGAGCCGGACCTCAGCGCCACCCTGTGGGGAGATCCTGAGGACCTGGCTGCCCATGGCGGAAAGCCCTGTTGCTGCCTGTGTGTGGGAGTCGAGTTGGGGTTAGGGCTGGGATTCTCGGTCCCCTGTGCTGCCTGGGCTTCTGGCAAGCCCCATGCTCACCCAGCCCCTACTCACTAGGGCGAGGAAGGTGCTCTCCACACGCTGGTGTAAGAGATCCAGCACCACAAGGTGTGCAGTCTGAGTCCACCAGGTGAGGGTGGCCCAGGTACGTGAGCTGCAAGTATGGGACCCAGGAAAGTTAACAAAAATCCCCTACCCCTGGACAAGCAGGATAGGACTGATTCTATTTTGTGCTACACCCGCCACCTCCCTTATGACCCCCACATGACCTGCTTATTGCTTAAGGCACTGCCCCACCCTAGTCAGGCCACTGGGCACACCCTAATTGGAAATTGGCTCATAACAATGTAACGCTGCTTTGTGCCCCCCAAAACTGTGCAACGATTCTGACCAAAGTAATAGGCTAGCTCAAGTGGATACTATAGGGTAAGGTGTAATTCAGTCAGCCACCAGCGTGTGGACTGGCATGATTGTGGAACTTTCTGCATATCCCATGGGCCACTCGCCCCTATGCCTCTTAGTCTCGGGATCTACGTCCCTGCTCCGCTGTGTCAGGTGCAATTAGACCCAAGCTCCAGCTTGTAAAGTATCCCTCGGGATTTTCCATCGGTGTGGGCTCCTTAGTGGTTTCCCTGATTTGCAATCTTGGGCACAACACCAGGGCCTGGTGTCCTGACATCCTTTCCAGGGCCACGCTGACCGCCCCACAGGCCCTCTGTGCCCCAGGAACACAGGCACAGGGATGCGGGGAGGGGAGGAAGTGCCCCGGAACTTGGCCATCCGCAGCCCTCTGGACAGAGGGAGCACAGACCTCCCACGTCGCTGTTCACAGACCCTGGTGACCTGAAGCTCCCTGGCTGTCACTCTGTCCCAGCTCCTCCTGGCCCGGGGGGCAGAGCCTGAGTCCCAGTAAAGTCTGTGGGTCCTGACCCTGGCATCTGGCCGCCCCTGTAAGGCACATGGGGACATCAGCTGTGTTTACCTGTCGGCGCCCCTGCAAGATCTGTTTGGGGTCTGGATGGTGCCCCCTCCTCCTCTCTGGGTGTCGCTCCACACCCCATGCACAGAGTTCTGGGAGACACAGAAATGGCCTGGCTGTGCATTTTCCCACCACAACACTTTATTGATTTCTACAGCAAACAGGTTCAGAGCCTACTGCGCGCCTTCCCTTGGGGAGGGAGACCTTTCTGTCCTTTAGGGGAAGGCAAGAATCCCACGGTGTGGGGGGGCGGGTGCTAGAGTCCACATCGTGGGAGAATGTGTGGACTCTGGGTGAGGGCGTTTGTCCTGAGATTTCAGCCTGAGTGAGTGACTGTTCTGAGGACAGCAGAGATGACCTGGACCTGCAGCTCATGGGCTCTTGCACTGGGCCCACGCAAGGCAGGTGGACCCCGGCCTTGGGCCCTCTGGGCCCCAATACCTGGAGGAGTCTGCCTCCTGGAGTGGGGTCGGGTGGGGCCAACTGACCTATCCATCCTGTCCCCACCCTGGGGTGTCCGGGGAACCCACGGCCTGCCCTAGGTCAGCGACCTGGATCTGTGGGGCACGCCCAGGGCCCAGGAGGCCACATCAGGCTGTGAGAGGGCTGGTTCACCCTGGGGCCAGAATCCAGGGGTAGCCAGGACCATGGGGGCCTGGATCCCATTAGTCTTTGTGTTGGGCCTGGGGGGGGCACAAATCAACTCATCCCCCACAGAGCGTGAAGCCAGGTCAGCCCAGGTCCCTCTGGGTTAGGGGCTGGTGTCCTGTGCAGGTGTGCCCGCCCTCCAGGAGGGACAGTGGGCGGAGGCAGGGCCCAATGTGTCCTCTGCTCCACTCACCTGCACCCACCATTTCGGGGATCCCTGCCTTCCCTCCTCCCTGCAACCCCTGTGTCTCTATGGAACAATCGGCTTCTGATGGGAGCAGGGTATGCAGAGAGCCCTGGGGAGGCTGAACATGTCCCACCGGGCAGCTCCACTGGGTCCTTCTGGGGGCCTATGATGTGGGGGTGGATGGTGTGGGGCAGGGACATGACTGTGATGGTATATTAGTGCGGTACAAGTATTAGCTAATGAATCAATATTAAAATAGTCGCATTAACCAAAGACCATACTTTATTCAGATTTCCTTAGTTTTTGCTAAGTTACCATCCCTCATATCCCATTCCATTTGTACTTATGTTTTCTTAGGCTCCTCTGGATTGTGACAGTCTTTCAGGCTTTCTTTGTTGTCATTGAACTGGAACACTTTGAGAAGTAGAGTATTTTGTAAAATATACCTCAGTTGGGACATGTCTGTTGCTTAACTCATGATTGAACTGTTTTTGTGGATTATATACAGAGAGATAATACCATTTTTATTATATAAAGAATAGGTATTATCAACATGATTTATCAGTCTTGGTATTGATCTGATCATCTTGCTGAGGTAGTGTTTGTCAGGTTTCTCCATAGTAAAGTGATTCTTTTTTATTATTATTATTATTTATTATCATTTTTATATTAAGATTTTCATATTACATTTTGTAGAAGGAAGTTACTATGTGTATTCGACACATAAGAGTGGGAGGCTATGCTAATCAACTTGAGGGTGGAATGTCTGCACAACTTCTTTGAAATTATTCTACATGGGAGATTTCTCTTCCTTCTGGGTTTGTTTGTTTGTTTCTTTTTCAGGATGTTATTTATTTATTTGAGAGAGAGAGGAGAAAAAAACCATGAGCGAGAAGGGCAGATGGAGAAGGACAAGCAGGTTCCCTGCTGAACAGGGAGCCTGCCTTGGGACCTGGATCATGATCTGAGCCTAAGGCAGAAGGTTAACTGACTGAGTCAACCAGATGCCACTTTTTCTTTCTTTCAAACTTTTTTTTAATAATAAATTTACTTTTAATTGGTGTTCAATTTGCCCACATACAGAATAACACCCAGTGCTCAACCCGTCAAGTGCTCCCCTCAGTACACGTCACCCATTCACCCCCACCCCCGCCCTCCTCCCCTTCCATCACCCCTAGTTTATTTCCTAGAGTTAGGAGTCTTTATGTTCTGTCTCTCTTTCTGATATTTCCCACACATTTCTTCTCCGTTCCCTTATATTCCCTTTCACTCTTATTTATATTCCCCAAGTGAATGAGAACATACAATGTTTGTCCTTCTCTGATTGACTTACTTCACTCAGCATGATACCATCCAGTTCCATCCACGTTGAATCAAATGGTGGGTATTTGTCGTTTCTAATGGCTGATCAAGGCCCACCTTTTCTCTCTCTTCATCATCTGAGTCTCCTATGATATGAATGTTATTGTTTTTATAAGTGGCTGAGTTCCCTATGTCTGCCTTTGTGGTCCATAACCTTTCTTGTTTTGAAGGCATCCACTTGGGACTGCATCTCAGTTATATCATTTTTAACATTGGCCTGACTAGATTTTAGTTCTTTTATTTCTACAGTAAAGGTTTCTCTAGTTGTCTTCTGTGCTTTTTTTCCAGCCCAGATGCTATCTTTATAATCATTGTTTTAAACTGTAGTTAGACATCATATATGTGTATTGATGAACTTCCTGGCTGTGAGTACTACTTCATGTTATTTTATGGAGTTGAATTTCTCCATCTCACTATTTTTTTTCAGAAAAGAAAGAAGGAAGAAAAAGGAAAACCAGAAAAACAATAACAACTACCCTCCCCCCCCCAAAAAAAAAACCCACCAGATTATTTTGGCCTGCTTCTTAAAGATTCTAAATCCCAAAATAAGAAACACAATTAAAGTACCATGATAGTAAAAGTAAGAAATATATAAGGTACATAAATAAAAATTAAATTAAGCAATTAATAAAATAGAATCAAAGAAAATAAATGAAAATAAAGCACAAAGTACAAAGGAAGCTACACCCTACTTTCCAGGCAGACCTGAGGCTCTGCTGCCTCTGTAGTCTGACAACTTGGTGGCATTGAGTGGTCTGTGCAGGGTCTCGGGAAGGGCCTTGGCGCTGATTCTCAGGTGCACATCTGCCTGGGAGATGCACCTGCGGGTCAGAGGGTGGGTGGGTGTCATCGCCTCTGGCTTCCAGTGGGCGGCGATGTGCTGCTCCCTTAGACTCTGCGCTGATGGGCGGGATGCGGTTGGGGACACTGGGTCCTTTGGCTCTGGAGCTGAGCATCCCCGCCCCATCTGCAGGGGCCTCAACAGAAGAGCCGCCAACCCCCCGGGTCTCTGCTGCTTCTCTCAGAACCCTGCTTTTACTCTGCGTGCGTCTGAGCTTCTTTTGGTTTTGATATTTTATCTCAGACTGTTTTGCCCAAGATTGGGAATCCGAGATACCACCGAGAAGCTGACACCGATGCAAACACACGAGGGTTTATTTACAAGCTCGAGCTTGTGTCTAAGTGCACCCGACATAGTGGAGCAGGGACTTGGACCCCGAGATGGGTTTTAGCTTAGTTTTAAGTGCTGGTCTCGGGACCTCCAGGAGGGCTGGAGCAATTCCTCAAGTTCTGTTTACATTTTGATATGGGGCCTTCTAGGGCATTGAGTTCTGTTCTCATTTTAATAGGGGCTTCCTGCCCTTTGCCTGGACTCAGTTTTTAATCTATTGTGAGGCTTCTAGGGCATTAAGCTGTAAACAGCAAAGGTTCGACAACTGGAAGGGGAACTCACACTGTCCCTATATGCTGAAGATGTGGTACTAGAAACAGGAAACTCGAGAGCCTCCACCAAGCCTCTTAGAACTAACGAGTGAGTTCAGTAAAGTCAGGGGACACAAACTGACCCTACAGAGCAGAGTAGCCTTGCTGTGTCCTGGCAATGAGAACTCAGGAAGGAAATGAAGGACGTGACTCCCTTCTCAGGAGCATCACAGAGAATAAATAATGAGACAGAACCAAAGGAGCACAAGACTTGTGCACTGAGCCATACCAGGCTCTGGGAGGCCTTCCTGGGCTCGTGGGGTGGGAGCCTCATCTTGGAAAATGTCTGCAGTTCCTGAAGCCACCCTCAGTTTCAATGTCATTTGTATCAAAATCATGGTGGCAGTTCTTAGAAATAGGAAAAAAAAAAAACCTTAACATCCATCTGCCCCCACAAATGACCCCAGAGAGGAAATCAGTATTGGAAAAGCAGGACAGAGTGGGACATAGCACTTTCCTATTTCAAACGATGTCACAGAGACACAGGATATAGCAGTGTTGTTCTCGGGCCCCTGGCTGGCTCTGTCGGTTAAGCATTCGACACCTGACCTCACCTCCTGTCCTGACCTTGGGGTCCTGAGTTCTAGCCCTGGGCTGGGCCATGAATGAGGCGTGGAGTCTACTTAAACAAACCAGACTCAAGGGTGGTGTTCTTGACATAAGCTGAAGGAGCAGAACAGAGAGTCCAGAAAGAATTGTGCTCTGATACAACTGATTTTTTAACTTAATTTAAACCCAATTAATTAACGTATAGTGTATTATACTTTCAGAGGAAGAATTCAGGGATTCACCAGTTGGAGATAACAGCGGTGCACATGACATCACATGCCCTCCTTCATGCTGGTTCCCTGTGATCCCCTCACCTGTCCCCTACCCTCCAGCGACCCTCATTTTTTCCCTATAATTAACAGTCTGTATTTCCTGCATCTGTTTTCATCTTATTTGTTTTTCCTTCCCTTCACAAATGTTCATCTGCTTTGCTTTTTTAATTCCACCTATGAATGACACCCCACGGTCATTCACTTTCCCGACTGACTTATTTCACTTAACATGATTTCTCTATCGGGGGAAGAAATGTGTGGGAAATATCAGAAAGGGAGACAGAACGTAAAGACTGCTAACTCTGGGAAACGAACTAGGGGTGGTGGAAGGGGAGGAGGGCGGGGGGTGGGAATGAATGGGTGACGGGCACTGGGGGTTATTCTGTATGTTAGTAAATTGAACACCAATAAAAAATAAATTTAAAAAAAAGATAAAAAAAAGAAAAAAAAACATGATTTCTCTAGTTCTATCCACGTCATTGCAAATGGCAAGATTTCCTTCTCTTTGATAGCTGAGAACCATTCCTCTCTCTATGACCATCATCTATCTCCCATCCTCTTTATACATCATCTGCCTGAGGGCACCGAGACTCCTCACACAGTGTGACTACTGTGGACACGGCTGTTGTGGACATTGGGGTAGAGGTGTCCTGAGTCTCACTGCATCTGTATCTTCGAAGTCAACTCCTGTCCCTGCACCTGCTGGTTGCAGGGCGGCTCTATTTGTACCTTCCTGAGGAGCCTCCACACTGTTTCCAGGGTGGCTGCACCAGCCCGCGTTCCCACCCACAGTGGAAGAGGGTTGAGTGAGTTTTGCAGGACTTGCTCAAAGTCTGGTCCACATTTCATTTTGCGGTCTGTGGGCTCCAACTCCTTGTCCTTAAGTATTTCTGGGGAAGCCGGGTGTTGGGCTCCGTTTCAGTGAGACATTTCCGATGCTAACAGGCCACAGCTGGAGCCTGGAAGGAGGCAGGTGCCGCCCCGTGCACCAGCAAGCCACCTCCTACACAGCTTCCTGCAGTGCCTAGCATCCCAAAGGGGGCGCCCGAGACCAGGCCCCACCCAGGGGACCTGCATGTGCAGTAGGCCTCCTCTGCCAGCATTAACAGGAGCCAGCCTGTGCTGGGGAGGCCTGAGGAGGACATGGGGACGCATCGACCCTGATGAGCCACAGCCTCCTCAGGTCGCTCAGGGAGTCTAAAGGGGGACATTGGGCTGCGTTCACGCTGACAGGAGCCCGGATCTCCTCAGGACCCGCCGTGAGGCTTCTGGAAGATGTGGGCCCACATACACCCTGATAGGAGACCGTGGGCCACCTCAGGACCTGCGGGGAGGCTTCAGGAAGATGTGGCACCGCGTCCACGCTGACAGGAGCACTTGGCTGCCTCAGGACCCACATGGAGGCTTCAGGAAATTGTGGTCCCGCATCCAGGCTGACAGGAGCCCCTGGGCCGCCTCAGGACCCGCGGGGAGGCTTCAGGAAGATGTGGCACTGCGTCCACTCTGGCAGGAACTCCCAGGCCCCTCAGGATATATTGAGGCTTCTGGAAGCTGGGGGCCGCATTCAGGATGACAGGAGCCGCGGCCTCCTAGATCCATCGGTGACAATTCGGGAGTATGTGTGGTAACGTCCACACAACAGGACGCTGACTTCCTCAGGACCCCTGGTGTAGTCTTCGGGAAATATGGGGATGCGTCCATGCGGACAGAAGAGCCCAGCCTTGTCAGGGCCTCTGGTGAGGCCTAAGAAAGATGTGGGTGCTGCATCCACACTGACAGGAATCTCTGGCCTCCTCAGGACGCACTGTGAAGTTTTGGGAATAGTTGGGGCCACGTCCATGCTGACAGGAGCCCCCAGCCTCCTCAGGGCTTATGGTGAGGCTTGAGGAAAATGTGGGTCCACCTCAACACTGACAAGGCCCCGTTGTCCTCAGGACCTGCACTTTGGCTTTGGGATATATGAGGCTGGGTCTTTGCTGACAGGAGCCCACAGCCTCCTCAGGACCCACGGTGAGTGTTCTGGGTGGCGTGGGGCCATGTCCAGTCTGATAGAAGCCCCCGGCCTCCTGAGGACCTGCTGTGAGGCTTCCAGAGGATGTGAAGCATAGTCCACAGTGACAGGAGACCCGGCGTCTTCAGGACCCACTGACTATGGCTCAGGAACACGTGGGGCCACGTGCACACTCACAGGAGCCCTGCTTCCTCAGGACCCCCTGGAGGACTCTGGAGTTGCCATTGGGGGCCACATCCATATCAGAAGGGACTCCTCAGAATCACAGAGTAAGTGAATGGGTAGAATGAATGGTTGGGTCAGGGGAGGGGAGGCAATTGGTGGTTAGCCTTATGTTAGATGTTAGGTGTTAGTGATTATGCTTATGGTTATGGATTAGAGGTTAGGGTGAGGGATAAGGGTAGGGTCAGTGGTTAGGAGTTAGGATGTGAGTTAGGGCTAGGGACAGGATTTGGTGTTAGGGTTAGGGTTTAGGCTTTAGGGATTAGGGCAGGAGGTTCGGAGTTGGGGTTAGTGTGATGGTTAGAGTTAGGGTTGAGCTTAGGTTTGCAGTTAGGGTTAGGGGTTAGGGTGTGAGTTATGGTTAGGGGTTAGAGTTAGGGGTTTGAGTTAAGGGTTAGAGTTAAAGCTAGGGCTAGGTTTAGGGTTAGGGCAAGGGTTAGGATTAGGATAGGGGTTAGGGCTAGGGTTAGGGTTAAGGTTTGGTTAGGGGTTAGGGTTAGGGTCAGGTCAGGGTCAGGGTACGGTTTTGGAAAAGGGTCAGATATAGGGTTAGGGAGTGTATTAGGGGTTGGTTTTAGGGTACGGGTTAGGGTACAGTTTGGGGTATGAGATAGGATTAGTATTAGAGGGTTAGTGTTATGGTACAGGTTAAGATTAGGAATAGGATTTGAATACCTTATTTTAAGGTTACGTACGGTTAGAGGTTAGGGTTCGGGTTAGATTTAACGTAGGGTTCAGGGTTAAGGAAACCTAAGTTTATGTGAACCGACGTTTAGGAGTTAGGGTGAGGGTTGGCAGGAAGGTTCAGTGAATGTGTTTCGGTCTTGGGGTTTGTGTTTGGTTTTCGACTAGTGATAGGTCTTGTTTAAGGGTTAGGTTAACATTAGGATTAAGTGTAGGGTTAGGGTTATGTCTGTGTATGGTTAGTGTGGGTCTTGGCATGTGCTTGCACTGGGACTCCTAGTATCTTGGGCCGTTTAGTTTTATGCACTCTATTTAGGTTTTGGGTTCAAAGATAGCCTGACTCCACCAAGTCAGTGGCCTCCCCAGAGAATCAAAATCCAGGCTTTTACTTGGGTGAGAATAGGCATGGCAGTCTTCTCCCGAGCTGAGGTAAGGAGGGGTTTGTGGCTCTAAATACTCTTTATTTGGATTTTCATTTGCCTTTCTGATTTTATCTCTAGTGCGTACATGTTTCATCAATACTACCAATTATAATTTTAAAGTTTTACTTGAAGTCCTCTTTGTAAACACAGTATGATATAGTTTCAGGTTTACCACATAGTGATTCAACCCTTGGATACAACGCCTGGTACTGGTCACAGGTGCCCTCCACTATCCCCATCCCCTGATTCCCCATCCGCCCCACCTTCCTCTGGTATTTATTAGTTTATTCTCTGTGGTTAAGAGTGTGTTTTTTGTTTGCTTCTCTCATCCCCCCTCTGCCCTATTGCCAGTTTTTTTGGTTTCCTAATATTCACATGTGAATGCAATTGTATGGTATTTGGTATCTGTCTTTCTATGACTGACTGAGTTCATTTAGCATAAGTCCTTTCCCCTTCTCCCACGTCATTGTAAATGGCTTCATTTCATCCCTTCTGATGACTGAGTGATGTTGCAGTGTGTATATTTACCACATCTTTCTGCCCATTCATCTGCCAATGGACATCTGTGCTGTATCCACAGTTTGGCTGTTGTTGATAATGCTGCTACAAACACTGGGCTACATGTCCCTCTTGGAATCTACTAAATGACTTTTGTATCCTTGGGGTAAATACCTAGCTCTGCAATTTTGGAATCGTAGTGTAGCTCTATTTTTAACTTCTCTTTTTATTTTTTTTATGATAGTCATGGAGAGAAAGGCAGAGACAGAAGCAGAGGGAGAAGCATGATCCATGCACTGTGAGTCCGACGTGGGATTCTATCCCGGGTCTCCAGGATCGCGACATGGGCCAAAGGCAGGTGCCAAACCAGTGCGCCACCCAGGGATCCCCTATTTTTAACTTCTCGAGGACCCTCCACAGTGTTTTCCACAGTGGCTGCACCTGTTCGCATGCCCACCAGGAGTGTAAGGGGGCTACCCTTTCTCCAAAGCCTCAACAACACCTGTTGTTACTTCTGTTGTTAATTTTAGCCATTCTGATGGCTGTCAGGTGACATCTTATTGTGGTTTTCATTTCCATTTCCCTGATGATGGGTGACGCTGAGTGTCTTTCGGTATCTGGTGGCCATCTGGATGTCTTGTCAGAGACAAAGTCCATTAATGTCTTCTGCCCATCTGCAGTTGGATAATTTGTGTTTAGGATGCTGAGATTTATATTTGCTTTACGTATTTTGCATACTAACTCTTTATTGGATGTGTTGTTTACAAATATCTCGTTTCATTTTGTATGTTGCCTTTTAGCGTTGGTTGTCTTTCAATTTGCAAAAGCTTTTGAATTTGATGAAGTCCCAATAGTATTTTTGCTTTTGTTTCCCTCAACTCAGAGACATATCTAGAAAGAAGATCCAATGGCCGACGTCAAAGATATTCCTGCCTATCTTTTCTTCTCTGTATGGTTTCAGGTCTCACATTTAGGTCTTTCATGCATTTTGAATTTATTTTTTATATATATGGTGTAAGAAAGTGGTCCAGTTTGATTCTTCTGCATGTGGCTGCCTGGTTTTCCTAACACCATTTGTTCTTATCCTGGGGTCAGGTTAGGGTTTGTTGAAGAGACGGTCTTTGTGCCATTGGATATTCCTTCCTGCGTTGTTGTCGATTAATGGATCATAGAGTTACAGGTTTGTATCTTGTTTCGGCTTTCCATTCTGTTCTATTGATCTAAGCGTCTCCTGTTGGGAGATTCTTGAGTGCTGATTCAATATCTTTGCTGGTTATCTGTCTGTTCAAGTTTGTTATTTCTTCATTTCTCCTTTTTGCTATGTTATATATTTCCAGGAATTGATCTCTTTCTTCTAGGTTCTAGGTTGCTGGCATATACTTTTTCATCATATTCTCTTATTATCGTTTGTATTTCTGTAGTGTTGGTTGTTATTTCTCTTTTCTCATCTGTGATTTTATTTGGGTCCTTTCTCATCTTTTTATGTTTTTTCTTTTTCAAAGATTTTATTTATGGATTCATGCGAGATGCAGAGAGGCAGAGGTATAGGCAGAGGAAAAATGAGGCTCCATGTGGGGAGGCTGATGTGGGACTTGATCCACCAGGATCCTGGGATCATGACCTGAGCCAAAGCACATGCTCAACCACTGAGGCACCCAGGTGCCTTGCTGATTCAAATCCTTTGCTAGTTATGGGTCTGTTCACATTTTCTATTTTTTCCTGTTTCAGTTTTGCTCGTTTGCACATTTCTAGGGATTTGTCCATTTCTTCCAGGTCTCCCAGTTTGTTAGCATATAATCTTTCATAGTATTCCCTTATAATTGTCTTATTTTTCTGGTTTTGATTGTGATCACTCTTCTCTCTTTTGTGATTTTATTCATTTAGTTCTTTTCTCTTTTCTCGTTCCTAAGGCTGGATAGGGTTTGATCCATTTTATTAATTATTTTGAAGATGTAGCTCTTAGTTTCGTTATTCCATTCTAATGTTTTTTATTTCTGTATTGTTTATTTCTGCTCTCATCTTTATTTTTTCCCCTCTTCTGTAGGCTTTAGGATTTGTTTGCTATTCCTTTTCCAGCTCTTTTAGGTGTAGGGTTAAGCTGTGTATTGGATACTTCTTGTTTCTTGAGGTAGGCCTGTATTGCTATGTACTTTCCTCTTTGGACTGCCTTTTCTACATCCCAGAGTTTTGGAGAAACATGTTTTCATTTTCATTTGTTTTAAATTTCCTCGTTAATTTCCTAGTTGCTCCATTCATTCTCTAGTAGGATGTTCATAATCTCCACGTATTTTTGGTCTGTCCAAATTTTTTCTTACTGTTGACTTTGAGTTTCATAGCGTCATGGTCTGAAAAGGTACAGGGTGTGATATCAACCTTCTTGTACCTGTTGTACCTGTTGAGGGCTGATTTGTGGCCATGGTATGATCTGTTCTGGAGAATGTCCCATGTGCACTTGAAAGGAATGTGTATTCTGCTTTAGGAAGAAATGTTCAGACTATATCTTTTGAGTCCCTGTGGCCCAGTGTGTCTAGGCTATTGTTCCCCTGTTGATTTTCTGCATAGAAGATCAGTCCATTGCCATTACTGGGTTGGTGTTAAAATCCCCTGTCATTGTATCATTATCAGTGAGTTTCTGTACGTTTATTGGTAATTGGGTTCCATATTTAGGTACTCCCATGTTGGCAGCATAAATATTTAGTTGTTTGATCCTGATAGAGAGTCTTTTTAATTATGAAATAATGCCCTCCTTCATCACTTCTTACAGTATTTGTTCTTTCTTTTTGAGATTTAAATATTTTATTTATTTATTTATGAGAGATACACAGAGGAGCAGAGGCAGAAAAAAACAGAGGAAAAGACAGGCTCCGCAAAGGGATGCCAATGTGGGACTCGATCCTTGGATCCCAGGAACACACCCTGAGCCGAAGGCAGATGCTCAACCACTGAGCCACCAGGTGTCCCCCAGGGTTTGGTTTCAAATCTAGTTTGTCTAATATAAGTATTGGTCCTCCAGCTTTCTTTTCATAACCATTAGCGTGATAGATGATTTTCCATCCCCTGACTTTCAAACTGCTGTTGTCTATAGGTCTAAGGTGAGCCTCTAGTAGGCAGCATACTGATGGATCTTGATTTTTTAATAACAATTTTATTTTTGAGAGCATGAGAGAGAGAGAGGAGAGAGAGAGAGAGAGAGGCAGAAAATTAGGCAGAGAGAGAAGCATGCTCTCCACCAGGAGCACAATATGGGACTCGATCCCAGACTCCAGGATCACACCCTGAGTCAAAGGCAGAGGCTCAACCCCTGAGCCACCCAGGCATCCCGGATCCTGTTTTTTAAGCCACTCTGGCACCCTATATCTTTTGATTGGAGCATGTAGTATCAGCATTCAGAGTGCTTATTCAAAGATATGAACTTGTGCCTTGTTGTTAGTGGTAGATTTGGTGTTTTTGGTGACGTTCTCTGGTCCCTTCTAGTCTTTGTTGCTTTTGGCATCTTTTTTTCCCCCAGTAGAAGAGTCCCTCTTAAAATTCCTTACTGGACTTGTTTAGCGGTCATGAACTCCTTTATACTTTGCCTGTCAGGGAAAATCTTTCTCTCTACTTCTCTCTTGAATGACACACTTCCTGAAGAAATAATTCATACAAATTGGATCCAATAAAAAAAAAGTTAAAAACATAAAATAAACTTTTGCTCGTATGACTGAGGAAAATGGCATTTAGGAGGAAAACCAGAAGCTGAAAGGGAGGAGGACAGATTTCACCGTCCTTAGCCATCCCTGGGACCTGGTGTCCTTTCCTAAGGGGCCCCCACTCTGTAGGATGCCTCCTGCCCCTCTGTGCTCATTTTTGGAACCCAGCAGGCACATCTCCGTGCCTCCAGCACCTCTGCAGTCGTGGTTTATAGCGTCTTCCATGTATCCTATTGGGGACCACGGTGTCATGTATGTAACCATCCAGCTGCTGTTTGACAGCATTGGGGTGATTCTGACTTTTGTTCGTTGTGGGGTGTGTGTGTGTCTATCACATGAATCTATGACGTGTAGCTATCAGATCCTCTGGCTGGGTAACCCAAACACCGAAATGGTTGGTACAACATCATTTCTGGTGCTGGCGCTGGGTGGCTACCTGGGCTCTCCTTGCTGACCCGGGGCTCGCTCCTGCAGTGAATTTCAGCTGGAGGTTCAGCTGAGGTCGAAGGACTGGCTCGGCCAAATTACCATGTCCGACAGTGTGTCTCGCCGAGCGCCGGCTGCTTCTATTCTTGCCGATGCCTCTCCAGAAGGGAGTCAGACCTCAGGGCAACCCTGGGGGGAGCTTCCTGAGGAGTCGGGTACCCATGGCGGGGAGCCCTGGGGCTGCCTGTGTGTGGAGGTCGGGGTGGGAACGGGGCTGGTTTTCTTTGGTCCCCTGTGCTGCCTGGCTTTCAGGCCAAGCCCCATGTTCACCCAGCCCCTACTCACTAGGGCCAGGAGGGTGCCCTTCACACCCTGGTGTGAGAGATCCAGCACCACAAGGTGTGCACGCTGAGTCCACCTGGTGAGCATTGCCCAGGTGGGTGAGCTGCAAGTTGGGACACAGGAAATTTAATAAAACTCCCCTACCCCTGGACAAACAGCGCAGGACTGATTCCATTTTGTGCTACACACGCCACCTCCCCTATGAACCCCACATGACCTGCTTATGGCTTAAGGCGCTGCCCCACCCGAGGCAAACCGCTGGGCAAACCCTAATTGGAAATCGTCTCATAACAATGTAACCCTGCTTTGTGCCCCCCAAAACTGTGAGCCAATTCTGACCAAAGTAATAGGCCAGCTCAAGTGGATACTATAGGGTAAGGTGTAATTCAATCAGCCACTTGTGTGTGGACCAACATGACTGTGCAAATTTCTCCATATCCCAAGGTCCACTGCCCCTATAAAGCTGCTATGCCTCTTAGTCTCGGGGTCCAAGTCCCTGCTCCGCTGTGTCAGGTGCACTTGGACCCAAGCTACAGCTTGTAGAGAAACCCTCAGGAGTTTGCATCGGTGTCAGCTCATCGGTAGTTTCTCAGATTCACAGTCTTGGGCACAACACAAGGGTCTGCTGTCCTGACATCCCTTCCAGGGCCACTCTGAGCGCCCTCACAGGCCTTCAGTGCCCCAGGCACACTGGCACGGGGATGCAGGGAGGGGAGTACCTGCCCCGGAACCGGGCCAGCCTCGGCCCCCTGGACAGAGGGAGCACAGACATCCCAGGTCGCTTTTCACAGAACCTGGTGACCTGAGGCTCCCTGGCTGTCACTCTGTCCCGGGCCCTCCTGGCCCATGGGGCACAGGCTGAGTCTCAGTATAGTCTGTGGGGTCCTGACCCTGGCATCTGGCCGCCCCTGGAAGGCACGTGGGGACGTCAGCTGTGCCTTGCAGTGCCAATGCAGGGGCTGTTGGGGCCTGGGTGGTGCCCCCCCTCCTCTCTGGGGGTCTCTCCACGCCCCATACGCAGAGTTCTGGGAGACACAGAAACAGGCTGGCTGTGCACTTTCACACCACAGTACTTTATTGACATTCTACAGCAAATGGGCTCAGAGTCGAGGGTGCATGCCTTCCCCTGGGAAGGGAGACCATTTTGTCCTTTAGGGGAGGACAAGAATCACATGGGTGGGCAGGCAAGTGCTGGAGTCCCCCACCGGGGAGCATGTGTGGACTCCGGGTGGGGGCGTGTGTCCTGAGGTTTCAGCATGAGAGATGGTTGTGAGGACAGCAGAGCTGACCTTGACCTGCAGCTCCTGGGTTCCTGCACTGGGTCCCCGCAGGGCAGGTGGACACCGGTCGTGGGGCCCCTGTGGCCCCAGCACCTGGAGGAGCCTGCCTCCTGGTGTGGGTGTGGGTAGGGTCCACTGGCCTACCTCTGCTCTCCCCAACCTTGGGTGTCCCGGGATCCCCAGGGCTGCCCTAGTTCAGCGACCTGGATCTGCGTGGCACCCCCAGGGCCCAGGAGGCCACATCCAGCTGTGAGAAGACTCGCTCAGTGTAGGGTCAGAATCCAGGGCTAGAGAGGGCCATGGGGGGCTGGATCCCATTAGTCTTTTTTGGGCCTGGGGCGGGGTTTGAAATCACCCCCACCTTCATAGAGCCTGGGGCCAGGCCAGCCCAGATCCCCCTGGGTTATGGGCTGGTGTCCTGTGAAGGGTGTACCGCCCTCCAGGAGGCACAGTGCATCCTCTGTACCACTCACCTGCACACACCCTGTCGGGGGCCCCTTGTCTTCGTTCCTCCATGCAACCCCTGGGTACTCTATGGGACCCCTGGGCTTCTGATGGGAGCAGGGTATCGAGAGATCCCTGGGGCACGGGCGTCCCAGCAGTGCAGCAGGATTCGATGCTGCAGAATCTTATTCCCTAAGGCTATCTTGACAACTGACTTTGTACATAGAAAAGTTCTCCTTTGTCTTTAAAACTTGAGGAGCCAGATCCCTGGGTGGCGCAGCGGTTTGGCGCCTGCATTTGGCCCAGGGCGCGATCCTGGAGACCCGGGATCAAACCCATATCAGGCTCCCGGTGCATGGAGCCTGCTTCTCCCTCTGCCTGTGTCTCTTCCTCTCTCTCTCTCTCTCTCTTGCTCTCTCTCTCTCTCTCTGTGACTATCATAAATAAATTTTAAAAAATTAAAAAAATAAAACTTGAGGAGCGATTTAAAGCATTTTTTCTCTGCCCATCTGATTTCTCAGATTTTAATCTGAGATGTATTTCCTGTAAATAAGGATAATTTACTATCCGTAGTACTATGGTTAAAATATTCTGACACAACTAATTCAGAGGGATGAGGCTTTCTCATCTATTTCTTTACAGCTCAGTCATTCATCAGGAAATGAATCTTTATGGATTTGGAAATAATTGAGAGACATTAGTACCAATGGTCCTATTATTTTTTTTTTATTTATTTATGATAGTCATAGAGATAGATAGAGAGAGAGAGAGAGAGAGAGGCAGAGACAGAGGCAGAGGCAGAGGCAGAGGGAGAAGCAGGCTCCATGCACAGGGAGCCCGATGTGGGATTCGATCCCTGGGTCTCCAGGATCGCGCCCTGGGCCAAAGGCAGGCGCCAAACCGCTGCGCCACCCAGGGATCCCCAATGGTCCTATTATTAAGTGACGGATTCTTCCCTGAGATTCTTCCCCTGTTTCAACTGACACTGAAACACTATGAACTCTTTGGAAGACAATTGTCAAGGAAATAAATGTTATACATTGCTTTTTTTAAATGCACTTGCAATATGGTGTCTATTTTTTTTAATTTTTATTTTTTGTGATAGTCACAGAGAGAGAGAGAGAATGAGGCAGAGACATAGGCAGTGGGAGAAGCAGGCTCCATGCACCGGGAGCCCGACGTGGGATTCGATCCCGGGTCTCAGATTGCGCCCTGGGCCAAAGGCAGGCGCCAAACCACTGCGCCACCTAGGGATCCCTACAGTGTCTATTATACTAGAAGTATTTTTATCTGGTTTTTGCTCTTTATTATCCTTTCCTGCTTTTCAGGTTGAAGAGGCATTATACGTGTTCATAAGTGTTTTTCTTTCCTTCTGATATAAAATTCTTACTATGTTCCCATCGAAGGAACTCTTTAAGAATAAGGCAAAAGTTAATTCAACGATTCGTAAAATGTCTTCACACTGGAGCCTGATTCATTTAAGTCAATTTTCAAATTAAATCTTATTTCTTAGAAAGAAAACAAAGCTTCATAGGGAAATTGAGAAGATAGTACAGAGAATTCTCATGCACTTGCACTCAATTTCTCCAATTATTGATATCTTATATCAGTACGGTACAAATATTAGCTAACGAATCAATATTAAAATATTTGTAATAACCAAAGACCATACATTATTCAGATTTCATTAGTTTTTGCTAAGTCACCATCCCTTATATCACACTCCATTTGTTCTCATGTTTTCTTAGGCTCCTCTGGATTGTGAGAGTCTTTCAGCCTTTCCTTGCTTTTGGTGAACTGGAAAACTTTGAGAAGTAGATTAGTTTGTAAAATTTCCCTCAGTTGGGACATGTCTGTTGTTTATCTCATGATTGAACTGTTTTGGTGGATTATATACAGAGATATACTGTCATTTTCATTATATCATATAAAGGATAGATACTATCAACACGATTTATCAGTCTTGATATCGATCTGATCATCTTGCTGAGGTAGTGTTAGTCAGGTTTCTCCGTAGTAAAGTGATTCTTTATTGTTATTAATATTATTATTATATTATCATTATTAAGTTTTTCATAATATATTTTGTAGAAGGAAGTTACTATGTGTATTCCACACATAAGAGTGGGAAGCTATGCTCATGAACTTGAGTGTGGAATGTCTGCACAAATTGTTTGAAAATCTTCTACATGGGAGATTTCTCATCCCTCTGGGTTTGTTTGTTTGTTTCTTTATCAAAGATGCTATTTATTTATTTGAGAGAGAGAGGAGTGAAAAACATGTGCTAGAGGGGCAGAGGGAGAGGGAGAAGCAGGATCCCTGCTGAACAGGGAGCCTTCCTTGGGACCTGGATCATGATCTTACCCTAAGGCAGAAGCTTAACAGACTAGGACACCCAGGTGCCACCCTTTCTTTCTTTCTTTCTTTCTTTCTTTTCTTCTTTCTTTCTTTCTTTCTTTCTTTGTTTCTTTCTTTTCTTTCTTTCTTTCTTTTTCTTCTCTCTTTTCTTTCGTATCTTTCTTTTTTATTTTACTTTTTACTTTTTTCCGCGTTGTCCTTTCAATTGCCAACATACTTTCAATTACAACACCTTTTCATTCTCGCTGTCCTCAGTGCCCACCTCAGTGTTCACCGTCAAATACACCATTTCACCCCCATCCCCCCCTCACCCCTCACCTCCTCACCCCCTCCCCCCCCCTACTACCCCTCGTCGTTTCCCAGAGTTAGGAGTCTTTATGTGTCTGTCTCCCTTTCTGATATTTCGTTTCCCCCACATTTCTCTCCTTCTCCCTTCCCTAATATTCCCTTTTCACTATTATCTATATTCACAAGTGAATGAGAACATACAATATTTGTCGTTCTCTGATGACTTACTTCACTCAGGATAATATACCCTCCATTTCCATCCACATTGAAGGAAATGGTGGGTATTTGTCATTTCTAATGGCTGAGCACGGCCCACCTTTTCTCTCTCTTCATCTTCTGAGTCTCCCATGATATGAATGTTATTGTTTTAATAAGTGGCTGAGTTCCGAAGTCTTCCTTTGTGGTCCATAACCTTCCTTGTTTTAAGGCTTCCACTTGGGACTGCATCTCAATTATAGCATTTTTAACGATGGGCCTGAGCTAGATTTTACTTCTTTATTTCTACAGTAAGGGATTCTCTACTTTTCTGTTGTGCTTCTTTTTCCAGCCCAGCTGCTATCTTTATAATCATTGTTTTAAACTGTAGTTAGACATCAATATTTGGTATTGATGGACTTCCTGGCTGTGAGTACTACCTCATGAAGAAAAAGAAAAACCAAGGAAAAACAATAACAACTGCCCTCCCAAAAAAAACCCACCAGATTATTTTGGCCTGGTTGTTAAAAGATTATAAATCCCAAAATAAGAAACACAATTAAATACCATGAAACTAAAAAAAGAAATATATAAGGTACATACATAAAAATACTCATATAAGGCACTTAATATAAAAGCATCAAAGAAAATAAATGAAATAAAGCACAAAGTACAAAGGAATCTAGACCTACTTTCCAGGCAGAGCTGAATCTGCAGCCTCTGTGGTCTGCACAATGGTGGCAGTGAGTGGTCTGTGTGGGGTCTGGAGATTGGCCATGGCTTCTGTGTCAGGTGCAAATATGCTGCGGGGATGGACATGTGGGGTCAGAGGCGTGGTGGGCGTAGCTTCTGACTCCAGGGGGCAGAGTGCGTGTGTAACTGAGACTCCGTGTGATGGGCGGGTATGCGGGGGTGGGGAACTGGGTCTCTGGCTCTGGGGTGAGCATTTGTCCCCCAGTCTGCAGGCCCTCCACAATCACCCAAGCCCCGGTCTCTCGATTCTCTCCAGAACCCTTGCTTACTTGCCCGCGTCCGAGCTCTCTTTGGTTTTGTTTTTTTATTCAGACTGTGGGCCCAAGATTGCGAATCTGAGAAACCATGAGAAGCCGATTCCGATATAAAAACATGAGGGATTATTTACATGCTCGATCTTGTGTCCAAGTATACCCGACACAGCGGAGCAAGGACTTAGGACCCGAGAGGGTTTTAGTTTAGCTTATTTTAAGGGCTGGTCTTGGGGACCCAGAAGGGGTGGAGCAATTCCTCAGTCTGTTACATTTTGATATGGGGCTTCAAGGGCATTGAGCCTGTTCTCTTAATAGGGGCTCCTGCTCCTTGGCCTGGGCTCAGTTTTGATTCTAGTGTGGGGCTTTCTAGGACATTAAGCTGTAAACAGCAAAGGTTCCACCACTGGAAGGGGGGTCAAAACTGTCCTATATGCTGAAAGATGCGGTTTAGGTTCTTGAAACAGGAAACCTGAGAGCCTCCACCAAAACTTGTTAGAACTAAGAGTGAGTTTCAGTAAGTCACGGGCCACAAACTGACCCTACAAAGCAGAGTAGCCTGCTGTGTCCTGACAATGAGCCCAGGAAGGAAGGAAGGAAGCTGAGGGAAATCTTTGAACCCAAAACCTAAATAGTGCATAAAACTAAAACTGCCCAAGATATTAGGAGTCCCATGCAGGCACATGCCAAGACAGAAACTCTAACCATATACAGACATAACCGTAACCCTCACCTTAAGCCTATGTTACCTAACCCTTAAACAAGACCCATCCTACTCGAAACCAAACACAAACCCCAAGACCAAAACACATTCACTGAACCTTCCTGCCAACCCTCACCCTAAATCCTAAACCTATTCTAAACCCTTAACCCTGACCCTACCTTAAATCTGACCCTAACCTCTACCTAACCTTAACTTAATGTACTCAAATCCTATCCTAACCTTAACCTGTACCTAACCCTAACCCTCTAATACTAATCCTATCTCATACCCCAAACTGTACTCTAACCTGTACCTAAAACTAACTCCTAAACCACTCCCTAACGCTTCTCTTACCCTTTACCAAAACCATACCCTGACCCTGACCCGACCTGACCCTAACCCTAAATAAACACTAATCATAACCCTAGCCCTAACCCCTATCCTAAACCTAACCCTCGCCCTAACCCTAAACCTAGCCCTAAATTTTACCCTAACCAACCCTTACCCCTAACCCTAACTCACACCCATAACACCTCACCCTAACTGCAAACCTAAGCCCAACCCTAACTGCAACCATAACCCTAACCCCACCTTCAAACCTACCTGCCCTATCCCTAAGCCTAAATCCTAACCCTAACTCTAAATACTGTCACTAACCCTAACCTCGTTCCCTAATCCCTAACCCCCATCCTACCTCCTAACCACTGACCCTTACACTTATCCCTCACCTAACCTCTAATCCGTAACCATAAGCTTAATCACAAATACCTCATCTAACCTAAGCCTAACCACCAACTGACTCCCCTCCCCTGATACCTATCATTCATTCTAACCCATTCACATACCCTTGGTTCTGAGTAGTTCCTTCTGATGTGGACGAGGCCCCCAACAGCACCCAAAGTCCTCCAGGGGTCCTGAGGAAGCGAGGGCTCCTGTGAGTGTGGACATGGCCCCACGTGTTCCTGAGTGATAGTCAGCGGTCCTGAGGGACGGGTCTCCTGTCACTGTGGACTATGCCTACATCCTCTGGAAGACTCACAGAAGTCCTCAGGTGCCGGGGGCTCTGTCAAGCCAGGACATGGCCCCACGTCCCCTGAAAACTCAACCGCGGATCCTGAGGAGGCTGTGGGCTCCTGTCAGCATAGACGCAGCCCCATATTTCCTGGAGCTTTAGTGCAGGTCCTGAGGAGGACGGGGGTCCTGTCAGTGTTAGGTGACCCACATTTTCCTCAAGCCTCACCATAAGACATGAGGAGGCTGGGGCTCCTGTCAGCATACATGTGGCTCCAAATCTTCTCATACCTTCACAGTGGGTCCTGAGGAGGCTGGAGAATCCTGTCAGTGTGGATGAGGCACCCACATTTTTTCTTAGGCCTCACCAAGGCCCCTGACAAGGCGGGGGTCTTCTGTCTGCATGGACGCATCCCATATTTCCCAAAGTCAACACCTGGGGGTCCTAAGGAAATCAGAATCCTGTTGTGTCGATGTCACCCAACGTCCTCCCAAAAGCGTCACCGAGGGTTCTGAGGAGGCAGGGGCTCCTGTCACCGTGAATGCAGGCCCCCAGCTTCCAGAAGCCTCAACTTATGTCCTGAGGTGGCCCAGGGGCTCCTGTCAGTGTGGATGCGGGCCCACATCTTCCTGAAGACAACCCTGGGTCCTGAGGCGGCCCAGGGGCTCCTTTCAGTGTGGATGTGAGCCGACAATTTCCTGAAGCTGCAGGCTCATCAGCATGGACGTGTCCCTCACGTCCTCCTCAGGCCTTCCCAGCACAGGCTGTACTCATGGTCAGTGCAGGCAGAGGAGGCGTACTGCACATTCATGCCCCCTGGGTGGGGCCTGGGCTTCCGCGCACCCCTGTGGGATGCTCAGGCAGCTGCAGGAGGCAGCAGGCACTCCAGGGGCCACACCTGCCTCCTTCCAGGCTCCAGCTGTGGCCTGTTAGTTTCAGAAACGTTCACTTAAATAGAGCCCAACACCCCGGCTTCCCCAGAAATACTTAAGGACACGGAATTGGAGCCCACAGAATGCGAAATGAAATGTGGACCAGACTTTTACCACGTCCCGCAAAACTCACTCAACCCTCTTCCACTGTCGGCGGGACTGCGGGCTGGTTGGTGCAGCCGCCCTGGAAACAGTGTGGAGGCTCCTCAGGAGTTACAAATAGAGCCTCCCTGCGACCAGCAGGTGAATGGCCTGAGCTCACTCCGAAGATACAGATGCAGTGAGAATCAGGACACCTGCATGTCCCGATGTCCACAGCATCTGGGTCCATAGTAGCCACACTGTGGGAGGAGCCTCGGTGCCCTCTGGCAGATGATGGATAAAAAGGATGGGAGATAGATGATGGTCATAGAGAGAGGAATGGTACTCAACTATCAAAGAGAAGGAAATCTTGCCATTTGCAATGACGTGGATAGAACTAGAGGGATCAGGTTAAGTGAAATAAGTCAGACGGGAAAGAGAATGACCGTGTGGTGTCACTCATAAGTGGAATTAAAGAACCGAAGCAGATAACAACTGTGAAGGGAAGGAAAAACAAATAAGATGAAAACAGACGCAGGAAATATAGACTCTTAATGATAGGAAACAAACCGATGGTCATTGGAAGCAGGGTGGTGGGGTTAACAGGGGACCGGCATGAAGGAGGGCATGTGATGTCACGAGCACTGTGGTTATCTCCAACTGGTGTATCCCTGAATTCTTCCTTTGAAAGTATAATACTCTATACGTTAATTAATTGGGTTTAAATTAAATTAAGTTAAAATATCAGTTGTATCAGAGCACGTTTCCTTCTGGACTCTCTGTTCTGCTCCTCCAGCTTATGCTGGGACCAACCCTCGTGGGTCTGGTTTGTTTAAGTAGGCGTCAGGCCTCGTCCATGGACCAGCCCAGGGCTAGAACTCACAACCAGGAGATCAGGACCGGAGGTGAGGTCAGGAGTCCAATGCTTACCCGACAGAGCCAGGCGGGGTCCTGAGGACAACACTGCTTTATCCTGTGTCTCTGTGACATCGTTTGAAATAGGAAACTGCTGCATCCGGATCTGTACTGCTTCTCCAATACTGATTTGCTGTCCGGGGTCATATTTCGGGGCAGATGGATGTTATGGGTTTTTTTTCCCTATTTATAGGACCTGCCACCATGATTTGACAGGAATAACATTGTAATTGAGGGTGCTTCAGGAACTGCGGACATTTTTACAAGATGAGGGTTCCAACCCACGAGCCCAGGACGGCCTCCCAGAGCCTGGTATGGCTCAGTGCACAAGTCTTGTGCTCTTTTGGTTCGGTCTCATTATTTATTCTCTGTGATGCTCCTGAGAAGGGAGTCACATCCATCATTTCCTTCCTGAATGCTCATTGTCAGGACACAGCAAGCCCCACAATAGAATAAAAACTGAGCCCAGGCCAAGGGTAGGAAGCCCCTATTAGAACAGATCTCAATGCCCTTGAAGTCCCCATACCAAAATGTAAACAGAACTTGAGGACTTACTCCAGCCCTTTGGGAATTCCCCAAGACCAGCCCTTAAAAATAAGCTAATACCCACCTCGGGGTCCAAGTCCCTGCTCCGCTCTGTCGGGTATACTTGGACACAAGTTCGAGCTTGTAAATAAGCCCTCGTGTGTTTGCATTGGTGTTGGCTTCTCGGTGATTTCTCAGATTTGCAATCGTGGGCACAACAGTCTGAGATAAAAAAAAAAAAAAACAAAAGAAGCTCGGACGCAGGTAGAGTGAACACAGGGTTCTGAGAGAAGCGGCGGAGACCCGGGGGCTTTGGGGCTCTTCTGTGGAGGCCCAGCAGACTGGGGGGCGGGATGCTCAGCCCCAGAGCCAGAGGAACCAGCTGCCCCACCAGCATCCCGCCCATCAGAGCCAGGACTCAGGGACCAGCACGGTGTCGCCCGCTGGAGCCCAGAGGCACTGACGCCCACCCCGCCTCTGACCCCTCAGGTGCAACTCCCAGGCAGATGTGCACCTGACAATCAGCGCAAGGCCCATCCCCAGACCCCACACAGACCACTCACTGCCACCAAGTTGTTGGACCACTGATGCTGCAGAGCTTCAGCTCTGCCTGGAAAGTAGGGTCTAGCTTCCTTTGTACTTTGTGCTTTATTTTCATTTATTTTCTTTGATTCTTTTTTATTAATTGCCTTATTTAATTTTTATATATGTACCTTATATATTTCTTATTTTTACTTTCATGTTACTTTAATTGTGTTTCATATTTTGGGATTTAGAATCTGTTAACAAGCAGGCCAAAATAATTTGGTGGTTTTTTTTAGAGAGCAGTTGTTATTGTTTTTCTTGGTTTTCTTTTTCTTCCCATTTTCTTTTCTGGAAAAAGTAATGAGATGGAGAAATTCACCTCCATAAAATAACATGAGGTAGTACTCACAGCCAGGAAGTCCATCAATACACATATATGATGTAAAACTACAGTTTAAAACAATGATTATAAAGTACCAGCTGGACTGGAAAAAGAACACAGAAGAAAACTAGAGAATCCCTTACTGTAGAAATAAAAGAACTAAAATCTAGTCAGGCCAATGTTAAAAATGCTATAACTGAGATGCAGTCCCAAGTGGAAGCCTTAAAAACAAGAAAGGTTATGGACCACAGAGGCAGACATAGGGAAGTCAGCCACTTATTAAAACAATAACATTCATATCATAGGAGACTCAGAAGATGAAGAGAGAGAAAAGGTGGGCCTTGCTCAGCCATCAGAAATGACAAATACCCACCATTTGCTTCAACGTGGATGGAACTGGAAGGTATTATGCTGAGTGAAGTAAGTCAATCGGAGAAGGACAAATATTGTATGTTCTCATTCGTTTGGGGATTATAGGTAATAGTGAAAGGAAATATAAGGGAAGGGAGTAGAAATGTGTGAGAAATATCAGAAAGGGAGACAGAACATAGACTCCTAACTCAGGGAAATGAACTAGGGGTAATGGAAGGGGAGGAGGGCAGGCGGTGGGGGTGAATGGGTGATCAGCACTTGGTGTTCTTCTGTATGATGGCAAACTGAACACCAATAAAAAAATAAATTTATTATTAAAAAAGAAAGAAAAAAAGAAAGAGTGGCACCTCGGTGGCTCAGTCGGATAAGCTTCTGCCTTAGGCTCAGATCATGATCCAGGTCCCAAGGCAGGCTCCCTGTTTAGCAGGGAACCTGCTTCTCCCTCTCCCTCTGCCCCTCTCACTCATGCTTTTTCTCTCCTCTCTCTCTCAAATAAATAGAAAACATCTTTGAAAAAGAAACAAACAAAAAACCCAGAAGGAAGAAAAATCTCCCATGTAGAAGAATTTCAAACAATTTGTGCATACATTTCACCGTCAAGTTCATGAGCATAGCTTCCCACTCTTATTTCCAGAATACACATAGTAACTTCCTCCTAGAAAATATAATATGAAAAACTTAAAATAATATTGACAATATAATAATAATAATAATTAATAACAATAATAATAAAGAATCAGTTTACTACGGAGAAAGCTGAGAAACACTACCTCAGCAAGATGATCAGATCGATACCAAGACTGATAAATCACGTTGATAGTATCTATCCTTTATGATATAATGAAAATGGCAGTATATCTCTGTATATAATCCACAAAAACAGTTCAGTCATGAGATAAACGAAAGACATATCCCAAATGAGGGAAATTTTACAAAATACTCTACTTCTCAAAGTGTTCCAGTTCAAGAACAACAAGGAAAGCCTGAAAGACTGTCACAATCTAGAGAAGCCTAAGAAATCAGGAGGACAAATGGAATGTGATATGAGGGATGGTAACTTAGCAAAAACTAAGGAAATCTGAATAAAGTATGGTCTTTGGTTAATGCGAATTTTTTAATCTTGATTCATTAGCTAATATTTGTACCGTAATAATATAAGATATCAATAATTGCAGAAACTGAGTGCAAGTGCATGCGAATGCTCTGTACTATCTTCTCAATTTCACTATAAATCTTTGTTTTTTTCCTAATAAATAAGATTTATTTTGAAAATTGACTTAAATGAATCAGGCTCCAAGTGTGAAGACATTTTAAGAATTGTTGAATTATCCTTGCCTTATTCTTATAGAGTTCCTTCAGTGGGCACAAAGTAATAATTTTATATCAGAAGGAAATAACAACACTTATGAAGACGTATAATGCCTCCTCAACCTGAAAAGAAAGGATAATAAATGCAAAAATCAGATAAAATACTTCTAATATAATAGGCACCATATTGCAACTGCATTTAAAATTAGCAATGCATAATATTTATTTCCTTGACATTTGTCTTCCAAAGAGTTCACAGTGTTTCAGTGTCAGTTGAAACAGGGGAAGAATCTCAGGGAAGAATCCTTCACATAATAATAGGACCATTGGTAATAATGTCTCTCAATTATTTCCAAATCCATACAGATGCATTTCCTGATGAGTGACTGAGCTGTGAAGAAAGAGATGAGAAACCCTCATCCCTCTGAATTACTTGTGTCAGAATATTTTAACCATAGGACTACAGATAGTAAATTATACTTATTAACAAGAAATACGTCTCAGATTGGAATCTGAGCAATCAATGGGCAGAGTAAAAACACTTTGACTCGCTCCTCATCTTTTAAAGATAAAGGAGAGCTTTTCTACTTACAAAGTTAGTTGTCAAGATAGCCTTAGGGAATAAGAGTCTGCAGCATGGAATCCCGGGGCACAGCTGGGACGCTCACGAGCCAGTTCTTCCTGATCCCAAATCCCTGGTCCTGTCCCCCAACACAGGATGCCAAGCTGAGGTCATTTGCAATTGCTCTCTTAGGAGCTCGGGGAAGGGGGAAAGAGCTAGATAGGACAAAATGCAAAGAGGCCGTTGAAATGAAGGCCTTTCTACTTTAAGTTCAGTGTTCGAACAAGTCCAGCCATCCCAGGCCCCTGTGAAGAAGACCTGAAATTTACATTATTTCAGTTACAGGAAAAAAACAAAAGTTTACAGCTTAATGTCCTAGAATGCCCCACAATTGAATCAAACTGAGCCCATGCCATGGGCTGGAAGCACCTATTAGAATGAGAGCAGAGCTCAATACCTTGGAAGGCCCCAAATCAAAATGTAAACAGAAATTGAGGAATTGAGGAAGCCCTTCTGGAGGACCCCGGGACAAGCCCTTAAAACTAAGCTAAAACACACCTCGGGGTCCAAGTCCCTGCCCCGCTGTGTTGGGTGTACTTGGACACAAGCTCGAGTTTGGAAATCAACCCTTGTGTGTTTGCATTGGTGTCAGTTCCTTAGTGGTTTCTCGGATTCACAATCTTGGGCACAACACCGCCATGTCCTCTCCCACCTTGGCTGAACCCCTATCCCCTCCCACCCAGGGTGACACTCAGTCACCTCCCCGCCTACAACAGCTGGGCACAGGCCGTCACAGAGGTCCCATGTGCATGGTGGGCACTCCCGCCTTCCCTGCCCTCCCAGAGGAAGGAAGGAGGTTTCGGCAGGACACACTCCCATGGTGGCCCCAAGGCTCCCTGCCCAGCACCGCACCTCGTGACAGGTCGGGTCTGTGTCCCTCACGCCTGCTCCTCCTCCCCGGTTTTCCCACAGGAAATGAAGGAGGACGCCCTGGTCTCCTCCAGGGACATCACGTAGATAGACCTGGACATCATCAAGAAGTTCAGCAGCCACATCATGTTTTAGGACTGCTAGGGGGTCGGATGAGGCTGCTGGGCCAGGGGGCTTTGGGGCCCTGGAGGCTTCTGGGTAAGGAAAACGGGGCCTCTGAGGCCAGGGAGAGCAATAGCAACCAACAACACACCGCTCCATGGTAGGGTGATGGGGATGACCACACCCCCAGGGCCTCAGGGATGACGAGGCCACAAGGATGGGGCCTCCAGGGGTTGCCATGGGACCTGAACACCAAAGGGGAGAGGGACGGCCCCCTGAGAAGCAGGGGATGGGGTGGGGGACGTGAGGGGCATGAACCGGACCTGGGGGCCAGGCGGCATGTCCGCGGCTGGAGCAAGACACACATCGATCCCAAGAGGGTCAGACGGTTCAGAGTGACACCCACTCTCGGTGCTTTATATATTTCTAAATTCTGTGCATTTAATTTGAGACAATTTGCAATTTTAACCATACATATTATGATGACCCCCAGATAATGCCCCCGGTCCAGCCAGGGCCCTGCACTCACCACATGGGGCCCCAGGGGCAGGTGTCACAACAAACCCCAGAATGGGGTCGCCTTTATCTGTAGATGTCTCTGTGTGCATCTTAGAGAACGGGGATGCCCTGTGTCCGCCGGCCCCCACGCCATCCCCCCATTCCCAGACCCACACCATCCCCCTACATCATCATCCCCCATGGCATCGCCACTACCCCATCCCCCTGACACACACACAGCCTCACATAATCCCCCCACAGTATACCCCAACACCATCCCCCCTATACCATCCCCCACATTCCACCACCATCATACCCATGCCCCCACACCATCGACCCCGAGCAAGGACCTGGTGCAGCTGCCCCCTGTGGGACAATATCAGCCTCCCAGGGTTCTCTGGATACCCTGCTCCCATCAGAAGCCCGGGTATCCCATAGAGTACCCAGGGGTTGCAGGGAGGATGGACGGCAGGGAGCCCCCAACAGTGTGAGCATGTGAGTGAATCAGAGGACCCACTGTGCCCTGCCTCCACCCACTGTCACTCCTGGAGGGTGGGACACCCTGCACAGGACACCAGGTCCTAACCCAGAGGTACCTGGGCTGATTGGGCCCAGGCTCTGTGGGGGCTGGTTGATTTGAGCCCGCACCAGTCCCAACACATAGACTAATGGAATCAGGCCCACATGGCCCTGGCCAGCCCTGGATTCTGGCCCCAGGCTGAGCAAGCCCTCTCACTGCTGGATGTGGCCTGCTGGGCCCTGGGCGTGCCCCAAAGATCCAGGTCGCTGATCTAGGGCAGCCCTGGGGATCCTGGGACACCCCAGTGTGGGGAAAGGAGGGGCAAGCTGGTGGGCCCCACCCGCACCCACACCTGGAGACAGGCTCCTCCAGGTACTGGGGCCCCCAGAGGGCCCAAGGCCAGGGTCCAGCTGCCCTGCGGGAACCCAGTGCAGGAGCCCATGAGCTGCAGGTCCAGTTCAGCTTTGCTGTCCTCAGAACCGTCTCTCAGGCTGAAACCTCAGGACACACGCCCCCACCCGGAGTCCACACATGCTCCCCAGGGGGGACTCCAGCACTCGACCCCCAACCCATGTGATTCTTGTCCTCTCGTAAAGGACAGAAAAGTCTCCTTCCCCAGGTGAAGGCACGCACCCACAGCTCTGAGCCCGTTTGCTGTAGAAAGTCAATAAAATGTTGTGGTGCGAAAATGCACAGCCAGCCCGTTTCTGTGTCTCCCAGAACTCTGTGCACAGGGCGTGTAGAGACCCCCAGAGAGGAGGAGGGGGCACCACCTAGGCCCCAACTAGCCTGTGCAGGGGCGCCACCAGGCACACACAGCTGACGTCCCCACGTGCCTTCCAGGAGCGGCCAGACCCACTGCTGGACATGGGAATGTGGCCGAGCCAGAACTTCAAGCTCAGCTGACCCTCCAGCTGAAAGTCACTGCATGAGCGAGCCCCAGCCCTGCCAGGAGAGCCCAGCTAACTGCCCAGGGCCAGCACCAGAAATGATGTTGTGCCAACCATTTCGGGGTTTTTTGGTGACGGAGCCAGAGGATCCGATTGCTGCACTTGATAGCTGCATGGGATAGACACACACACACCTCAAAAGCAACAACAACAACAAAAAAGCAACAAAAGACAGAATCCCCCCAATACTGTCAAACAGCAGCCAGATGGTTACTTACACAATGCTGTGGTCCCCAATAGGATACAGGGAAAACGCTATAAGCCATGACTGCAGAGGTGCTAGAGATGTGCCTGCTGTGTTCCAACAAGGAGGCAGAGGGGCAGGAAGCATCCTCCGGAGGGGGGGCCCCTCCTAGGAAAGGACACCAGGTCCCTGTAAAGGCTACGGAGGGTGAAATATGTCCTCCTCTCTTTCTGCTTCTGGTTTTCCTCCTAAATGCCATTTTCCTCAATCATATTAGCAAGAATTTATTTTATGTTTTTAAATTTCCTTTTATTGCAGTCCAATTTGTATGAATTCTTTCTTCAGCAAGGGTGTCATTCAGGAGAGATAAAGATTTTCCCAGACAGGAAACATATAAAGGAGTTCAGGACCACTCCAGTAAGGAATTTTAAGAGGGACTCTTCTAGTGGGGGGAAAAAAGAGACCAAATGCAACAAAGACTAGAAAGGAGGAGAGAACGTCACCAGAAACACCAACTCTTCCGGTAACACAGAGGCACAAAGTTCATATCTTTAAATAATCACTCTGAAAGATGATAGACTAAATGCTCTAATCAAAAGATATAGGGTAACAGAGTAGCTAAAAATCAGGATCCGGGATGCCTGGGTGGCTCAGGGGTTGAGCCTCTGCCTTTAACTCAGGGTGTGATCCTGGAGTCTTGGATCGAGTCCCATACTGGGCTCCTGGTGGGGAGACTGCTTCTCTCTCTGCATCATTTCCTGCCTCTCTCTCTCCCTGTCTCTCTGATAAATAAAATTATTATTAAAAAAACAACATCCATCTGTACGCTGCCAACAAGATGCTCACCTTAGACCTATAGACACCGACAGATTGAAAGTCAGGGGATGGAAAATCATCTATCACGCTAATGGATATCAAAAGAAAGCTGGAGGACACATACTCATATCAGACAAACGAGATTGGAGACCAAACCCAGGGGGACACCTGGTGGCTCAGTGTTTGAGCATCTGCCTTCAGATCAGGGGGTGATCCTGGGATCCCAGGATCGAGTTCCACATCTGCCTCCCCTTAGGGAGCCTGCCTCTCACTCTGCTATGTTTCTTCCTCTGCTCCTCTGTGTCTCTCTCATGAATAAATAAGTAAAATATTTAAATTTCAAACAAGAAAGAATACTGTAAGAAGAGATGAAGAAGGGCATTATTTCATAATTAAAAAGACTCTCTATCAAGATCAAACAACTAAATATTTATGCTGCCTACATGGCAAAATCACAAATGAGAGAAGAGAGATCAAGTAAACACCAGAAAAATTAGACAATTATAAGGAATACTAAGAAATCATACGCTAACAAACTGGGAGACCTGGAAGAAATGGACAAATCTTCAGAAATTTGCAAACGAGCAAAAATGAAATAGGAAGAAATAGAAAATGTGAACAGACCCATAACTAGCAAAGGAATTGAATCAGCAAGGCACCTGGGTGCCTCAGTGGTTGAGCATCTGCTTTGGCTCAGTTCATGATCCCGCAGACCTGGGGGATCAAGTCCCACATCAGGCTCCCCGAATGGAGCCTCAATTTCCCTGTGTCTATACCTCTGCCCCTCTGTGTCTCTCATGAATACATAAATAAAATCTTTAAAAAAGAAAAAAGATAAGAAGATGAGAAAGGACCCAAATAAAATCACAAATGAGAAAATAGAAATAACAACCAACACTAGAGAAATACAAACGATTATAAGAGAACATTATGAAAAATTATATGCCAGCAACCAAGAACCTGGAAGAAATAGATAAATTCCTGGAAATATATAACATTGCAAAAATGAAAAAGGAAGAAATAAGAAACCTGAACAGACAGATAACCAGCACAGAAACTGAATCAGCAATCAAGAATCTCCCAACAGGAGATCGCTTAGATCAATAGAACAGAATGGAAATCTGAAACAAGATACAAACCTGTAACTCTATGATCCACTAATCGACAACAAGGCAGGAAGGAATATCCAATGGCACAAAGACAGTCTCTTCAACAAACCCTAACCCTGACCCCAGGATAAGAACAAATGGTGTTGGGAAAACCAGGCAGCCACATGCAGAAAAATCAAACTGGACCACTTTCTTACACCATATATATAAAAAATAAATTCAAAATGGATGAAAGACCTAAATGTGAGACCTGAAACCATACAAAGAAGAAAAGACAGGCAGCAATGACTTTGACATTGACCATTGGATGTTCTTTCAGATATGCCTCTGAGGTGAGGGAAACAAAAGCAAAAATACTATTGGGGCTTCATCAAATTGAAAAGCTTCCACAAAGTGAAGGAAACAACCAAAGGTAAATGGCAACATACAGGAGGAGGGTAAAGATGGCAGAAGTGTAGTGTCCCCAAATCACCTGTCCCCACGAAATTACCTAGATAACCTTCAAATCATCCAGAAAATCTACGAATTTGGCCTGAGATTTAAACAGAGACCAGATTGAATGCTACAGTGAGAAAAGTTCATGATTCTATCAAGGTAGGAAGACGGGAAAAAAAAATAAAGAAACAAAAGGCATCCAAGTGTGAGGGGCCCTGCGAGGAGCCCGGCTAAGGCCGGGGCGAGTTCCCCCAGGACAGAAGAGCTCTGTGCTGAGAGAAGGAGGAGCTGAACTAATCTTCCAGTGCGGAATGGCGCCTTCAAGGAGTCAGAGCAGGACTCCAGGAGGGCGGGGATGCCCTAGGGCTCTCTGGGACTCTAACAGACACGTGCACTCCTAGGAGAGTGCACCAAGCTCCCTGAGGGCTGCAGGGCACATGCATTGACCCAGGAGCAGCTCTGTGGGCCTCGGGTGGCGGCTCTGCGAGGAGGGTTTGCATGGCCCCGGGAGCAGCTTGGCAGCGGCTCCTCCTGCACAGGAAGAGACTCTGTGCGGAGGGTGCTGTGGGGCTCCGGGAGCAACTCGGAGGGGCTTGGGCGGTGGCTTCGCAGTGAGGCGGCTTTGCAGCCGGGAGCGAGAATCCAACAGCGCAGGCCCAGGAGTACAGGGCTTCGGGATACAGCCCAGGATTCGGGCTACCCCAGGACAGACAGAGGCCCAGAGGGCCCAGGACAGCATGGACGCTCCTGCCCAGAGCTGAGCAGATCAGCGGCCCCGCCCCAGAGCCTCCAGGCCCTTCAGATGGACTACTCCTGAGTTACTGCGGGGGCTGAATACAGGTTTCCAGAGCTGGCCCCTGACACTGGGGTTGTTCATCCTGGGGCCTCACGGGGTAAACTACCCCCACTGAGCCCTGCACCAGGCAGGGGACAGAGCAGCTCCCCAAAGGGCTAACACCTGACAATCAGCACAACAGGCCCCTCCCCCAGAAGACCAGCTAGACGGACAAGTTCCAGGGGAAGTCAAGGGACTTAAAGTATACAGAATCTGAAGATACTCCCCCATGTTTTTTTTTCATTTCTGATTGCTTCCCCCAACCTTTTCCCCCTTTCTTTCTTTTTCTTTCTCTTTTATTCTATTTTTTCCTTCTTTCTTCCTTTATTCTTTTTTCTTTTTCTCTTTTCTTTCCTTCTTTCTCTCCTCTCTTTTTCTCCTTTTCCAAATACAATTTGTTTTTGGCCACACTGCACTCAGCAAAATGACTAGATAGAAAAGCTCTCCTCAAAAGAAAGAATCAGAAACAGGCCTCCCTCACACAGAGTTACAAAATCTGGATTATAATTCAATGTCAGAAAGCCAATTCAGAAGCACTACTATACAGCTACTGGTGGCTCTAGAAAAAAGCATAAAGATTCAAGAGACTTCATGACTGCAGAATTTAGATCCAATCAGGCAGAAAGTAAAAATCAATTGAATGAGATGCAATCCAAACTAGAAGTCCTAACGACGAGGGTTAATGAGGTGGAAGAACGAATGAGTGACATGGAAGAAAAGTTGATGGCAAAGAGGGAAACTGAGGAATAAAGAGACAGACAATTAAAAGACCAGGAAGACAGATTAAGGGAAATAAACAACAACCTGAGGAAGAGAAAACCTATGTGTCATTGGGGTTCCCGAGGGTGCCAAAATGGACAGTGGGCCAGAGTAGTTATTTGAACAAATCCTAGCTGAAAACTTTCCTAATCTGGGAAGGGAAACAGGCATTCAGATCCAGGAAATAGAGATATCCCCCCTAAAATCAATAAAAACAGTCCTAACACCTTGACATTTAATAGTGAAGCTTGCAAATTCCAAGGATAAAGAGAAGATCCTTAAAGCAGCAAGAGACAAGAAATCCCTGACCTTTATGGGGAGGAGCATTACGGTAACAGCAGATGTCTCCACAGTGACCTGGCAGCCCTGAAAGGGCTGGCAGGATATACTCAGGGTCCTCAATGAGAAGAACATGCAACCAAAAATACTTTATCCAACAAGGATCTCATTCCAAATGGAAGGAGAGATAAAGAGCTTCCAAGTCAGGAAGGAAATGAAAGAATATGTGATCTCCAAACCAGGTCTGCAAGAAATCTTAAGGGGGACTCTTAAAATTCCCCTTTCAGAAGAAGTTCACTGGAACAATCGACAAAAACAAGGACTGAATACATATCATGATGACACTAAACTCATATCTGTCAATAGAAACTCTGAACGTGAACAGGTTTAATGACCCCATCAAAAGGCGCAGGGTTTCAGACTGGATAAAAAAGCAGGACCCATCTATTTGCTGTCTACAAGAGACTCATTTTAGACAGAAGGACACCTACAATCTGAAAATAAAATATTGGAGAACCATTTACCATTCAAATGGTCCTCAAAAGAAAGCAGGGGTAGCCATCCTTATATCAGATAAACTAAAATTTACCCCGAAGACTGTAGTGAGAGATGAAGAGGGACACTAAATCACACTTAAGGGATCTATCCAACAAGAGGACTTAACAATCCTCAATATATGCCCCAAATGTAGGAGCTGCCAAATATTTAAACCAATTAATAACCTAAGTGAAGAAAATTTAGATAATAATACACTTACACTTGGTGAAATCAATCCAGCTCTTTCTACTCTCAATAGGTCTTCTAAGCACAACATCTCCAAAGAAACGAGAGCTTTAAATGATACACTGGACCAGTTGGATTTCACAGATATCTACAGAACTTTATTTATTTATTTATTTAATTTATGATAAGCAATGAGTGAGAGAGAGAGAGAGAGAGAGAGGCAGAGACATAGGGAGAGGGAGAAGCAGGCTCCATGCACTGGGAGCCTGATGTGGGATTCGATCCCGGGTCTCCAGGATCGCGCCCTGGGCCAAAGGCAGGCGCCAAACTGCTGCGCCACCCAGGGATCCCCTCTACAGAACTTTACATCCAAACTCAACTGAATACACATTCTTCTCAAGTGCACATGGAACTTTCTCCAGAATAGACCACATACTGGGTCACAAATAGGGTCTGAACTGATATCAAAGGATTGGGATAACCCCATGCATATACTGAGACCATAATGCCTTGAAATTAGAACTAAATAACAACAAGAAGTTTGGAAGGACCTCAAACATGTGGAGGTGAAGGATCATCCTGCTACAAGACAAAAGGGTCAACCAGAAAATTAAGGAAGAATTAAAAAGATTCATGGAAACTACTGAGAATAAACATACAACCGTTCAAAATCCTTGAGATGCAGCAAAAGCAGTCCTAAGGGGGAAATACATCACAATACAAACATCCATTCAAAAACCGGAAACTACTCAAATACAAAAGCTAAACTTACACATAAAGAGGCTAGAGAAAAAACAGCAGATAGATCCTACACCCAACAGAAGAATAGAGTTAATTAAAATTCGAGCAGAATTCAAGGAAATCGAGACCAGAAGAATGGTGGAACAGATCAATGGAACGAGGAGTTGGTTCTTTGTACGAATTAATAAGATAGATAAACCATTAGCCAAACTTATTAAAAAGAAGAGAGAATATTTAAATTAATAAAATCATGAATGAGAAAGGAGAGATCACTACCAATACCAAGGAAATACAAAGAATTATAAAAACATATTATGAAAAGACATACACCAATAAATTAGGAAATCTAGAAGAAATGGACGCATTCCTGGAAAGCCAGAAACTACCAAAACTGGAACAGGAAGAAATAGAAAACCTGAACAGGCCAATAACCAGGGAGGATATTGAAGCAGTCATCCAAAATCTCCCCAGACACAAAACTCCAGGGCCTGATTGCTTCCCAGGGGAATTCTATCAAACGTTTAATGAAGAAACCATACCTATCTTACTAAACCTGTTTGGAAAGATAGAAAGAGATGGAGTACTTCCAAATTAGTTCTATGAAGCCAGCATCACCTTAATTCCAAAACCAGACAATGACCCCACTAAAAAGGAAAATTATAGACCAATATCCCTGATGAACATGGATGCAAAAATTCTCAACAAGATACTAGCCAATAGGATCCAACAGTACACTAAGAAAATTATTCACCATGAACAAGTAGGACTTATCCCAGGGACACAAGGCTGGTTCAACACTCGTCAAACAAACAATGTGATTCATCATATCAGCAAGAGAAAAACCAAGAAACATATGATCCTCTCATTAGATGCAGAGTAAGCATTTGACAAAATAGAGCATCCATTCCTGATCAAAACACATCAGAGAGTAGGGATAGAGGGAGCATGCCTCGACATCTTAAAAGCCATCTACAAAAGCCCACAGCAAATATCATTCTCAATGGGGAAGAACTGGGAGCCTTTCCCCTAAGATCAGGAACAAGACAGGGATATCCACTCTCACCACTGTTATTCAACATAGTACTGGAAATCCGAGCCTCAGCAATCAGACAACAAAAAGACATTAAAGGCATTCAAATTGGCAAAGAATTCAAACTCTCCCTCTTCGCTGATGACATGATACTCTACCTAGAAAAACCAAAAGCCTCCACCCCACGATTGCTAGAACTCATACAGCAAATGGTAGCGTTGCCAGATACAAAATCAATGCCCAGAAATCAATGGCATTTCTATACACTAACAATGAGACTGAAGAAAGAAATATTAAGGAGTCAATCTCATTTACAATTGCACCCAAAAGCATAAGATACCTAGGAATAAACCTATCCAAGGAGGCAAAGGATCTATACCCTAAAAACTATAGAACACTTCTGAAAGAAATTGAGGAAGACACAAAGAAATGGAAAAATATTCCATGCTCATGGATTGGCAGAATTAACATTGTGAAAATGTCAATGTTACCAAGGCAATGTACAGGCGCCTGCCTTTGGCCCAGGGCGTGATCCTGGAGACCGGGGATCGAATCCCACTTCGGGATCCCGGCATGGAGCCTGCTTTTCCCTCTGCCTGTGTCTCTGCCTCTCTCTCTGTGACTATCATAAAAAAAATTAAAAAAAGAAGATAAAAATAGAGCTACCCTACGATTCCAAAATTGCACAGAAGATACAAAGAGGACACAAAAGTAGTTTAGTAGATTCGAAGAGGAGCACGCAGCTCAGTGTTGGTCGCAGTGTTATCAACAACAGCGAAAGTGTGTATACAGCCTAGGTGTCCATCGACAGATGAATGGTCAGAGACGATGTGGTAAATATACACACTGCGACATCACTCGTTCATCAGAAGGGATGAAATGAAGCCATTTTCAATGACATGGGAGAAGTGGAAGGGACTTATGCACAATGAACTCAGTCAGTCTGAGAAAGACAGATACCAAATACCATACAATTGTATTCACATGTGAATTTTAAGAAACCAAACAAACTGGCAAGGGGCGAAGGATGGATGAGAGATGCAAACCAAGAAACACACTCTTAACCACAGAGAATAAACTAATAAAACCAGAGGAAAGTGGGTGGATGGGGAATCAGTGGATGGGGATAGCGGAGGTCACCTCTGACCAGTACCAGGCATTGTATTCAAGGGTTGAATCACTATGTGGTAAACCTGAAACTATATCATACTGTGTTATCACTATGTGGTAAACCTAAAACTATATCATACCTTGTTTACAAAGAGGAATTCAAGTAAAACTTTAAAATAATAATTGGTAGTATAGAGGAAACATGTGTGCACAAGAGATAAATCAGAAAGACAACTGAAAATCCAAACAAAGAGTCTTTAGAGCCACAAATCCCCTCCTTAGCTCAGCTCAGGAGAAGCCTGACGTGCCTATTCTCACCCCAGCAGAAGACTGGATTTTGATTCTCTGGGGACGCCACTGACGTGGTAGAGTCAGGCTCAAAGAACCCAAAACCTAAATAGAGTGCATCATAATAAACTGCCCAAGATGCTAGGAGTCCCAGTGCAGGCACATGCCAAGACCCAAACTCTAACCATACACAGACATAACCCTAACCCTACACTTAAGCCTAATGTTAACCTAACCTTTTAACAAGAACTATCACGGGATCCTTGGGTGGCGCAGCAGTTTGGCGCCTGCCTTTGGCCCAGGGCGCGATCCTGGAGACCCAGGATCAAATCCCACATCGGGCTCCCGGTGCATGGAGCCTGCTTCTCCCTCTGCCTGTGTCTCTGCCTCTCTCTCTTTCTCTCTCTGTGACTATCATAAATAAATAAAAATTAAAAAAAGAACTCTCACTAATCAAAAACCAAACACAAACCCAAAGACCGAAACACATTTATTGAACCTTCCTGCCTACCCTCACCCTAACTCCTAAACCTATTCTAAACCCTTAACCCTGACCCTTACCTTAAATCTAACCCTAACCCTAACCTCTACCAATAACCTTAACTTAATGTACTCAAATTCTATTCCTAACCTTTACCTATACCCTAACACTAACCCTCTAATACTAATCTTATCTCATACCCCAAAGTGTACCCTAACCAGTACCCTAAAACTAATCCCTAACCCACTGCCGAATCCTCTCTTACCCTTTTCCAAAACCGTACTCTGACCCTGACCTGACCCTATACCTAACCCCTAACCAAACACTAACCCTAATCCTAGCCGTAACCCCTATCCTAAACCTAACCCTCGCCCTAACCCTAAACCTAGCCCTAACTTTAACTCTAACCCCTAACCCTAATCCTAAATCACACCCTAACCCCTAACCCTAACTGCAAACCTAGCCCAACCCTAAATCTAACCATAACCCAAACCCCAATTCCTAACCTCCTGCCCTAATCCCTAAAATCTTAACCCTAACCCTAACACTAACTCCTGTCCATAACCCAAACCCCCATCCTAACTCCTAACCACTGACCCTTATCCTTATCCCTCACCCTAACCTCTAATCCGTAACCATAAGCGTAATCACTAACCCCTAACATCTAACCTAAGCCTAACCACCAACTGACTCCCCTCCCTGATCCTATCATTCATTCTACCCATTCACTTACCCTGTGGTTCTGAGTAGTCCCTTCTGAGGTGGATGTGGCCCCCAACGACGCCTCCAGAGTCCTCTAGGGGGTCCTGAGGAAGCTGGGCTCCTGTGAGTGCGCACGTGGCCCCACGTGTTCCAGAGTCATAGTCAGCGGGTCCTGAGTATGCCGGGTCTCCTGTCACTGTGGAGTATGCCTCACATCCTCTGGAAGCCTCACAGCAGGTTTTCAGGAGGCCGGGGGCTCCCGTCAGCCTGGACATGGCCCCACATCCCCTGAAAACTCACCGCGCATCCTGAGGAGGCTGTGGGTTCCTGTCAGCCTTGATGGAGCCCCATGTGTCCCGAAGCCAAAGTGCAGGTCCTGAGGAGGACGGGGGTCCTGTCAGTCTTGACGTGACCCCACATTTTCCTCAGCCTCACCATAAGACCTGAGGAGGCTGGGGGCTCCTGTCAGCATGGACGTGGCCTCAAATCATCCCAATCCTTCACAGTGCATCCTGAGGAGGCCGGAGAAACCTGTCAGTGTGGATTCGGCATCCACATCTTTCTTAGGCCTCACCACAGGCTCTGACAAGGCTGGGGTCTTCTGTCCGCATGGACACATCCCCATATTTCCCAAAGTCTACACCGGGGGTCCTGAGGAAGTCAGCGTCCTGTTGTGTCCATGTGGCCCCAAGTCCTTCCGAAGCATCACCGAGGGTTCTGAGGAGGCCGGGGCTCCTGTAACCATGAATGCGGCCCCCAGCTTCCAGAAGCCTCAACTTATGTCCTGAGGGGCCCAGGAGCTCCTGCCAGAGTGGATGCGGTGCCACATTTTCCTGAAGCCTCCCCGCAAGTCCTGAGGTTGCTCAGGGGCTCCTGTCCGCGTGGATGCGGGCCCATAAATTCCTGAACCCTCCCCGCGGGTCCTGAGGCTGCTCAGGGGCTCCTGTCAGCATGGATGTGGGCCCACAATTCCTGAAGCCTCCCGGCGGTCCTGAGGAGGCTCAGGGTTCCTGTCAGTGAGGATGTCAGCCCACATCTTCCTGAAGTTCCCCGTGGGTCCTGAGGCGCCCAGGGGCTCCTGACAGGGTGGATGCGGGCCCACATTTTCCTAAAGCCTCACCTTGGGTCCTGAGGAGACCGGGGTTCCTGACAGCGTGAACACGGCCCAATTTCCCCCTGAAGACTCCCTGCGGGTCCTGAGGAGGCTGCAGCTCATGAGCATAGATGCGTCCCCACCTCCGCCTCAGCTCTCCCCAGCACAGGCTGGCTCCTGTTAGTGCAGGCAGAGGAGGCCTACTGCACATCCGCGCCCCATGGGAGGGTTCTGGTCTCGGGCGCCCCATGCGGGATGCTCAGGTGCTGCAGGAGGCTGTGTAGGAGGCAACGGGGGCTTCATGGGCCACACCTGCCTCTTTCAGGCTCCAGCTGGGGCCTGTTAGCTTCGGAAACATCTCACTGAAAAGGAGCCCAACACCCGGCTTCCCCAGTAATATTTAAGGACAAGGAATTTGAGCCCACAGCACGCGAATAAAATGTGGAACAGACTTTTACCACGTCCTGCAAAACTCCTCAATCCTCTTCCACTGTGGGCGGGACAGCGGGTTGGTGCAGCCGCAATGGAAACAGTGTGGAGGCCCCTCAGGAAGTTACAAATAGAGCCGCCCTGCGACCAGCAGGTGAACGGCCTGGAGCTCACTCCGAAGATACAGATGCAGTGAGACTCGGGACACCTGCACCCCAATGTCCACAGCAGCCGGGTCCACAGTAGCCACACTGTGGGGAAGACTCGGTGCCCTGTGGCAGATGATGGATAAAGAGGATGGGAGATAGATGATGGTCATAGAGAGAGGAATGGTACTCAGCTATCAAAGAGAAGGAAATCTTGCCATTTGCAATGATGTGGATAGAACTAAAGGGATCATGTTAAGTGAAGTAAGTCAGTCGGAAAGAGAATGACCGTGTGGTGTCACTCATAGATGGAATTATAGAAGCAAAGCAGATGAACTACTGTGAAGGGAAGGAAAAACAAATAAGATGAAAACAGATGCAGGAAATAAAGACTCTTAACGATAAGAAATGAACTGAGGGTCTCTGGAGGGGTGAGGATAACAGGGGACCGGCATGAAGAAGGGCACGTGATGTCACGGGCACTGCTGTTATCTCCAACTGGTGAATCCCTGAATTCTTCCTCTGAAAGTATAATACACTATACATTAATTAATTGGGTTTAAATTAAATTAAAAAAATCAGTTGTGTCAGAGCACATTTCCTTCTGTATTCTCTGTTTTGCTCATTCAGCTTATGCGGGGACCACCCCACGTGGGTCTGGTTTGTCTTAGTAGGCTCCACACCTCGTCCATGGCCCAGCCCAGGGCTAGAACTCAAGACCCCTGAGATCAGGACCAGAGGTGAGGTCAGGAGTCGGATGCTTAACCGATGGAGCCAGCCAGGGGCCTAGAACCACACTGCTTTATCCTGTGTCTCTGTGATATCATTTGAAATAGGAAAGTGATGCATCCCACTCTGTCATGCTTCTCCAGTACTGATTCGCTGTTCGGGGACATTTGTTGGGGGGGATGGATGTTATAGTTTTTTTTTTCCTATTTCTAAGTTTTGCCACCATGATTTTGATAGGAATGACATTGAAACTGAGGGTAACTTCAGGAACTGCGGACATTTTGACAAGATGAGGCTCCCCCCCACAAGCCCAGGATGGCCTCCCAGAGCCTGGTATGGCTCAGTGCACAAGTCTTGTGCTCCTTTGGTTCAGTCTCATTATTTCTTCTCCTTGATGCTCCTGAGAAGGCCTTCACGTCCTTCCTTTCCTTCCTGAGTGCTCATTGTCAGGACACAGCAAGGCTACTCTGCTTTGTAGGGTCAGTTTGTGTCCCGTGACTTTACTGAACTCACTCCTAAGTTCTAACAAGTTTTGGTGGAGGCTCTCGGGTTTCCTGTTTCAAGTACCGCATCTTCAGCATATAGGGACAGTTTGACGTCCCCCTTCCAGGTGTGGAACCTTTGCTGTTTACAGCTTAATGTCCTAGAAAGCCCCACAATAGAATCAAAACTGAGCCCAGGCCAAGGACAAGAAGCCCCTATTAGAATGAGAACAGGGCTCAATTCCCTTGAAGGCCCCATATCAAAATGTAAACAGAAATTGAGGAATTGCTCCAGCCCTTCTGGAGGTCCCCAAGACCAGCCCTTAAAACTAAGCTAAAACCCTCCTCGGGGTCCAAGTCCTTGCTCCACTGTGTCGGGTATACTTGGACACAAGATCGAGCATGTAAATAATCCGTCATGTGTTTGTATCGGAATCGGCTTCTCAGTGGTTTCTCAGATTCGCAATCTTGGGCCCACAGTCTGAGATAAAAAAACAAAACCAAAAGGAGCTCGGATGCGGGCAGAGTGAAAGCAGGGTTCTGAGAGAATCAGCAGAGACTCGGGGGCTTGGGTGATCTGTGGAGGGCCTGCAGACTGGGGGACGGAATGCTCAGCCCCAGAGCCAGAGGACCCAGTGTCCCCACCCGCATCCCGCCCATCAACACGGAGTCTCAGGGAGCAGCACAGCACTGCCCACTGGAGGTCAGAAGTGCTGACGCCCACCACGCCTCTGACCCCACATGTCCATCCCCCAGGCATATGTGCACCTGACAATCAGAGCCATGGCCAATCTCCAGACCCCACACAGACCACTCACTGCCACCATTGTGTCAGACCACAGAGGCTGCAGTGATTCAGCTCTGCCTGGAAAGTAGGGTCTAGATTCCTTTGTACTTTGTGCTTTATAATCATTTATTTTCTTTGATTCTTTTATATTAATTGCCTTATATTAATTTTTATGTATGTACCTTATATATTTCTTTTTTTAGTTTCATGGTATTTTAATTGTGTTTCTTATTTTGGGATTTATAATCTTTTAACAACCAGGCCAAAATAATCTGGTGGGTTTTTTTTGGGAGGGCAGTTGTTATTGTTTTTCTTGGTTTTTCTTTTTCTTCATGAGGTAGTACTCACAGCCAGGAAGTCCATCAATACAAATATATGATGTCTAACTACAGTTTAAAACAATGATTATAAAGATAGCAGCTGGGCTGGAAAAAGAGCACAACAGAAAAGTAGAGAATCCCTTACTGTAGAAATAAAAGAAGTAAAATCTAGTCAGGCCATCGTTAAAAATGCTATAACTGAGATGCAGTCCCAAGTGGAAGCCTTAAAACAAGGAAGGTTATGGACCACAAAGGAAGACTTCGGAACTCAGCCACTTATTAAAACAATAAGATTCATATCATGGGAGACTCAGAAGATGAAGAGAGAGAAAAGGTGGGCCTTGCTCAGCCATTAGAAATGACAAATACCCACCATTTCCTTCAATGTGGATGGAACTGGAGGGTATTATCCTGAGTGAAGTAAGTCAATCAGAGAACGACAAATATTGTATGTTCTCATTCACTTGGGGAATATAGATAATAGTGAAAGGGAATATTAGGGAAGGGAGAAGAAATGTGTGGGAAATATCAGAAAGGGAGACAGAACATAAAGACTCCTAACTCTGGGAAACGAACGAGGGGTGATGTAAGGTGAGGAGGGCGGGGGTGGGGGTGAATGTGTGACGGGCACTGACGGGGGCACTTGACGCGATGAGAAATAGGTGTTATTCTGTATGTTGGCAAATTGAACACCAATAAAAAGTAAATTTATTAATAAGAATAGAAAGAAAGAAGAAAGAAAGAAAGAAAGAAAGAAAGAAAGAAAGAAAGAAAGAAAGAAAGAAAGAAAGAAAGAAAGAAAGAAAGAGTGGCACCTGGGTGTCCTAGTCTGTTAAGCTTCTGCCTTAGGGTCAGATCATGATCCAGGTCCCAAGGAAGGCTCCCTGTTCAGCAGGGATCCTGCTTCTCCCTCTCCCTCTGCCCCTCTAGCACATGTTTTTCACTCCTCTCTCTCTCAAATAAATAAATAGCATCTTTGATAAAGAAACAAACAAACAAACCCAGAGGGATGAGAAATCTCCCATGTAGAAATATTTCAAACAATTTGTGCAGACATTCCACAGTCAAGTTCATGAGCATAGCTTCCCACTCTTATGTGTGGAATACACATAGTAACTTCCTTCTACAAAATATATTATGAAAAACTTAATAATGATAATATAATAATAATAATAATAATATTAATAACAATAAAGAATCACTTTACTACGGAGAAACCTGACTAACACTACCTCAGCAAGATGATCAGATCGATACCAAGACTGATAAATCGTGTTGATAGTATCTATCCTTTATATGATATAATGAAAATGACAGTATATCTCTGTATATAATTCACCAAAACAGTTCAATCATGAGATAAACAACAGACATGTCCCAACTGAGGGAAATTTTACAAACTAATCTACTTCTCAAAGTTTTCCAGTTCACCAAAAGCAAGGAAAGGCTGAAAGACTCTCACAATCCAGAGGAGCCTAAGAAAACATGAGGACAAATGGAGTGTGATATAAGGGATGGTGACTTAGCAAAAACTAATGAAATCTGAATAATGTATGGTCTTTGGTTATTGCAAATATTTTAATATTGATTCATTAGCTAATATTTGTACCGTACTGATATAAGATATCAATAATTGGAGAAATTGAGTGCAAGTGCATGAGAATTCTCTGTACTATCTTCTCAATTTCCCTATTAAGCTTTTTTTTCTTTCTAAGAAATAAGATTTAATTTGAAAATTGACTTAAATGAATCAGGCTCCAGTGTGAAGACATTTTACGAATCGTTGAATTAACTTTTGCCTTATTCTTAAAGAGTTCCTTCGATGGGAACATAGTAAGAATTTTATATCAGAAGGAAAGAAAAACACTTATGAACACGTATAATGCCTCTTCAACCTGAAAAGCAGGAAAGGATAATAAAGAGCAAAAACCAGATAAAAATACTTCTAGTATAATAGACACTGTAGGGATCCCTAGGTGGTGCAGTGGTTTGGCACCTGCGTTTGGCCCAGGGCGCAATCTGAGACCCGGGATCGAATCCCACGTAGGGCTCCCGGTGCATGGAGCCTGCTTCTCCCACTGCCTATGTCTCTGCCTCATTCTCTCTCTCTCTCTGTGACTATCACAAAAAAATAAAAATTAAAAAAAATAGACACCATATTGCAAGTGCATTTAAAAAAAGCAATGTATAATATTTATTTCCTTGACATTTGTCTTCCAAAGAGTTCATAGTGTTTCAGTGTCAGTTGAAACAGGGGAAGAATCTCAGGGAAGAATCCGTCACTTAATAATAGGACCATTGGTACTAATGTCTCTCAATTATTTCCAAATCCATAAAGATTCATTTCCTGATGAATGACTGAGCTGTAAAGAAATAGATGAGAAAGCCTCATCCCTCTGAATTAGTTGTGTCAGAATATTTTAACCATAGTACTACGGATAGTAAATTATCCTTATTTACAGGAAATACATCTCAGATTAAAATCTGAGAAATCAGATGGGCAGAGAAAAAATGCTTTAAATCGCTCCTCAAGTTTTATTTTTTTAATTTTTTTAAATTTATTTATGATAGTCACAGAGAGAGAGAGAGAGAGAGAGAGAGAGGAAGAGACACAGGCAGAGGGAGAAGCAGGCTCCATGTACCGGGAGCCTGATGTGGGTTCGATCCCGGGTCTCCAGGATCGCGCCCTGGGCCAAATGCAGGTGCCAAACCGCTGCGCCACCCAGGGATCTGGCTCCTCAAGTTTTAAAGACAAAGGAGAACTTTTCTATGTACAAAGTCAGGTGTCAAGATAGCCTTAGGGAATAAGATTCTGCAGCATCGAATCCTGCTGCACAGCTGGGACGCCCGTGCCCCGGTTCTCCCTGATCCCAAATCCCTGGGCCTGTCCCCGAACACAGGCTGCCAGGCTGAGGTCATTTGCAATTTCTCTCTTAGGAGCTCCAGGGAGGGGGGCATGAGCTAGATAGGACAGGACAGGATGCGTGTAGGCCGAGAACATTACGGCCATTCTACTTTAAGTTCAGTATTAGCACACGTCCAGCCATCCCAGGCCCCTGTGAAGAAGAGCTGAAATTTGCATTACTTCAGTTACTGGAATAAAACAAAAGTTGACAGCTTAATGTCATAGAAAGCCCCACAATAGAATAAAAACTGAGCCTAAGCCAAGGGCTGGAAGCCCAATTAGAATGAGAAGAGAGCTCAATGACCTTGAAGGCCCAATAACAAAATGTAAACAGAACTTGAGGAATTGCTCCAGCCCTTCTGGAGGTCCCTGAGACCAGCCCTTAAAACTAAGCTAAAACCCTCCTCAGGGTCCAAGTCCTTGCTCCACTGTGTGGGGTATACATGGACCCTTGCTTGAGTTTGTAAAACAACCCACGTGTGTTTGCATAAGTGTGGGCTCCTTAGTGGTTTCTCGGATTCGCAATTTTGAACACAACACCCGCATGACCCCTCCCCACCTGGACTGACCTCCTGTCCCCTCCCACCCAGGCTGACCCTCAGTCACCTCCCACCCACCACAGCTGGGCACAGGCCCTCACACAGTTCCACGGGCACGTTGGGCACTCCCGCCATCCCTGGACTCCCAGGGGATGGAAGGAGGTTTCAGCAGGACACACTCCCATGGTGGCCCCAGGGCTCCCTGCCCAGGAGAGCACTTGGTGACAGGTCGGGGTCTGTATCCCTGATGCCAGTTCCTCCTCCCAGGTTTTCCCGCAGGAAATGAAAGAGGAGGACCTGGTCTCCTCCAGGGACATCACGCAGGTGGACCTGGACATCAACAGGACGTTCAGCAGTCACATCATATTTTGGGACTACGACGGGGTAGGGTGAGGTTGAGGGGCCAGGGGGAATCAGGACCCAGTGGAGGACCGGTGGATTCTGAGTAGGGAAAACGGGGCTTCTGAGTCGGGGGGCAGAACAGAAGCCAACAACACAACGCTCCATGGTAGGGTGTTGGGGATGACCTTTGTGCCCCCACCCCCGGGGCCTCGGACATGAGGAGGACACTAGGATGGGGTCTCCAGGGCTTGTCATGGGAGCTGAACCCCAAAGGGGAGAGGGACGGTCCTCTGTGTAGCAGGGGATGGGGTGGGGGACATGGGGGGCAGGAGATGGACCTGGGTGCCAAGCGGCATGGCCACGGCTGGAGCAGGATACACATCGATCCCATGAGGGTCGGATGGGTCAGAGTGATTCCCACTCTCGGTGATTTATATATTTCTAAGTTCTATGCATTTAATTTGAGACATTTTGCAATTTGAAAACACACATAGTATGATGAACCCCAGATAATGCCCCTGGTCCAGCCAGGGTCCTGCAATGACCACACCCCGCCTCAGGGGCAGGTGTCACAGCAAACCCCAGACTGGAGTTGCCTTTAAGTGTAGACATCTCCTTGTGCATCTTAGAGGAAGGGGATGCACTGTGTCCGCAGGCCCCCCGTGACATCCCTCTCATTCCCCACTCCCACTCCATCCCCCTACATCATCATTCCCCAAGGCATCCCACCTACACCATCCCCCTCAAACCCACACAGCCCGACACAATCCCCACCCACACTATACCCCAACACCATGCCCCCACACCATCCATCCCCACACCATCAGCCCCCAACAAGGACCTGGTGCAGGTGCCCCCTGTGGGACATGCTCAGCCTCCCCAGGGATCTCTCGATACCCTGCTCCCATCAGAAGCCCAGGGATCCCATAGAGTACCCAGGGGTTGCATGGAGGAACGAAGACAAGGGGCCCCCGACAGGGTGTGTGCAGGTGTGTGGTGCAGAGGATGCACTGTCCTTCCTGGAGGGCGGTACACCCTTCACAGGACACCAGCCCATAACCCAGGGGGATCTGGGCTGGCCTGGCCCCAGGCTCTATGAAGGTGGGGGTGATTTCAAACCCCGCCCCAGGCCCAAAAAAAGACTAATGGGATCCAGCCCCCCATGGCCCTCTCTAGCCCTGGATTCTGACCCTACACTGAGCGAGTCTTCTCACAGCTGGATGTGGCCTCCTGGGCCCTGGGGGTGCCACGCAGATCCAGGTCGCTGAACTAGGGCAGCCCTGGGGATCCCGGGACACCCAAGGTTGGGGAGAGCAGAGGTAGGCCGGTGGACCCTACCCACACCCACACCAGGAGGCAGGCTCCTCCAGGTGCTGGGGCCACAGGGGCCCCACGACCGGGGTCCACCTGCCCTGCGGGGACCCAGTGCAGGAACCCATGAGCTGCAGGTCAAGGTCAGCTCTGCTGTCCTCACAACCATCTCTCATGCTGAAACCTCAGGACACACGCCCCCACCCGGAGTCCACACATGCTCCCCGGTGGGGGACTCCAGCACTTGCCTGCCCCACCCATGTGATTCTTGTCCTCCCCTAAAGGACAAAATGGTCTCCCTTCCCAGGGGAAGGCATGCACCCTCGGCTCTGAGCCCATTTGCTGTAGAATGTCAATAAAGTACTGTGGTGTGAAAATGCACAGCCAGCCTGTTTCTGTGTCTCCCAGAACTCTGTGTATGGGGCGTGGAGAGACCCCCAGAGAGGAGGAGGGGGCACCACCCAGGCCCCAACAGCCCCTGCATGGGCACTGCAAGGCACAGCTGACGTCCCCACGTGCCTTCCAGGGGCGGCCAGATGCCAGGGTCAGGACCCCACAGACTATACTGAGACTCAGCCTGTGCCCCATGGGCCAGGAGGGCCTGGGACAGAGTGACAGCCAGGGAGCCTCAGGTCACCAGGGTCTGTGAAAAGCGACCTGGATGGTCTGTGCTCCCTCTGTCCAGGGGGCCGAGGCTGGCCCGGTTCCGGGGCACGTACTCCCCTCCCTGCATCCCCGTGCCAGTGTGCCTGGGGCACTGAAGGCCTGTGGGGCGCTCAGAGTGGCCCTGGAAGGGATGTCAGGACAGCAGGCCCTTGTGTTGTGCCCAAGACTGCGAATCTGAGAAACTACCGATGAGCTGACACCGATGCAAACTCCTGAGGGTTTCTCTACAAGCTGTAGCTTGGGTCCAAGTGCACCTGACACAGCGGAGCAGGGACTTGGACCCCGAGACTAAGAGGCATAGCAGCTTTATAGGGGCAGTGGACCGTGGGATATGCAGAAATTTGCACAGTCATGTTGGTCCACACACAAGAGGCTGATTGAATTACACCTTACCCTATAGTATCCACTTGAGCTGGCCTATTACTTTGGTCAGAATTGGCTCACAGTTTTGGGGGGCACAAAGCAGGGTTACATTGTTATGAGATGATTTCCAATTAGGGTTTGCCCAGCGGTTTGACTCGGGTGGGGCAGCGCCTTAAGCCATAAGCAGGTCATGTGGGGTTCATAGGGGAGGTGGCGTGTGTAGCACAAAATGGAATCAGTCCTGCGCTGCTTGTCCATGGGTAGGGGAGTTTTATTAAATTTCCTGTGTCCCAACTTGCAGCTCACCCACCTGGGCAATGCTCACCAGGTGGACTCAGCGTGCACACCTTGTGGTGCTGGATCTCTCACACCAGGGTGTGGAGGGCACCCTCCTTGCCCTAGTGAGTAGGGGCTGGGTGAACATGGGGCTTGGCCTGAAAGCCAGGCAGCACAGGGGACCAAAGAAACCCAGCCCCGTTCCCACCCCGACCTCCACACACAGGCCGCCCCAGGGCTCCCCGCCATGGGTACCCGACTCCTCAGGAGCTCCCCCCAGGGTTGCCCTGAGGTCTGACTCCCTTCTGGAGAGGCATCGGCGAGAATAGAAGCAGCCGGCGCTCGGCGAGACACACTGTCGGACATGGTAATTTGGCCGAGCCAGTCCTTCGACCTCAGCTGAACCTCCAGCTGAAATTCACTGCAGGAGCGAGCCCCGGGTCAGCCAGGAGAGCCCAGCTAGCCACCCAGCGCCAGCACCAGAAATGATGTTGTACCAACCATTTCGGTGTTTGGGTTACCCAGCCAGAGGATCCGATAGCTACACGTCATAGATTCATGTGATAGACACACACACACCCCACAACGAACAAAAGTCAGAATCACCCCAATGCTGTCAAACAGCAGCTGGATGGTTACATACATGACACCGTGGTCCCCAATAGGATACATGGAAGACGCTATAAACCACGACTGCAGAGGTGCTGGAGGCACGGAGATGTGCCTGCTGGGTTCCAAAAAGGAGCGCAGAGGGGCAGGAAGCATCCTACAGAGGGGGGGGCCCCTTAGGAAAGGACACCAGGTCCCAGGGAAGGCTAAGGATGGTGAAATCTGTCCTCCTCCCTTTCAGCTTCTGGTTTTCCTCCTAAATGCCATTTTCCTCAGTCATACGAGCAAAAATTTATTTTATGTTTTTAATTTTCTTTTTATTGGATCCAATTTGTATGAATTATTTCTTCAGGAAGTGTGTCATTCAGGAGAGAAGTAGAGAGAAAGATTTTCCCTGACAGGCAAAGTATAAAGGAGTTCATGACCGCTAAACCAGTCCAGTAAGGAATTTTAAGAGGGACTCTTCTAGTGGGGGAAAAAAAGATACCAAAAGCAACAAAGACTAGAAGGGACCAGAGAACGTCACCAGAAACACCAACTCTACCACTAACAACAAGGCACAAGTTCATATCTTTGAATAAGCACTCTGAATGCTGATACTAAATGCTCCAATCAAAAGATATAGGGTGTCAGAGTGGCTTAAAAAACAGGATCCGGGATGCCTGGGTGGCTCAGGGGTTGAGCCTCTGCCTTTGACTCAGGGTGTGATCCTGGAGTCTGGGATCGAGTCCCATATTGTGCTCCTGGTGGGGAGCATGCTTCTCTCTCTGCCTAATTTTCTGCCTCTCTCTCTCTCTCTCTCTCTCTCCTCTCTCTCTCTCATGCTCTCAAAAATAAAATTGTTATTAAAAAATCAAGATCCATCAGTATGCTGCCTACTACAGGCTCACCTTAGACCTATAGACACTAGCAGTTTGAAAGTCAGGGGATGGAAAATCATCTGTCACGCTAATGCTTATGAAAAGAAAGCTGGAGGACCAATACTTATATTAGACAAACTAGATTTGAAACCAAACCCTGGGGGACACCTGGTGGCTCAGTGGTTGAGCATCTGCCTTCGGCTCAGGGTGTGTTCCTGGGATCCTAGGATCGAGTCCCACATTGGCATCCCTTTGGGGAGCCTGTCTCTCCCTCTGCTATGTTTCTGCCTCTGCTCCTCTGTGTATCTCTCATGAATAAATAAATAAAATATTTAAATCTCAAAAAGAAAGAACAAATACTGTAAGAAGAGATGAAGGAGGGCATTATTTCATAATTAAAAAGACTCTCTATCAGGATCAAACAACTAAATATTTATGCTGCCAACATGGGAGTACCTAAATATGGAACCCAATTACCAATAAACGTACAGAAACTCACTGATAATGATACAATGACAGGGGATTTTAACACCTACCCAGTAATGGCAATGGACTGATCTTCTATGCAGAAAATCAACAGGGGAACAATAGCCTAGACACACTGGGCCACAGGGACTCAACAGATATAGTCTGAACATTTCTTCCTAAAGCAGAATACACATTCCTTTCAAGTGCACATGGGACATTCTCCAGAACAGATCATATCATGGCCACAAATCAGCCCTCAACAGGTACAACAGGTACAAGAAGGTTGATATCACACCCTGTACCTTTTCGGACCATGACGCTATGAAACTCGAAGTCAACAGTAAGAAAAAATTTGGACAGACCAAAAATACGTGGAGATTATGAACATCCTACTAGAGAATGAATGGAGCAAACAGGAAATTAAAGAGGAAATTTAAAACAAATGAAAATGAAAACATGTTTCTCCAAAACTCTGGGATGTAGAAAAGGCAGTCCAAAGAGGAAAGTACATAGCAATACAGGCCTACCTCAAGAAACAAGAAGTATCCAATACACAGCTTAACCCTACACCTAAAGGAGCTGGAAAAGGAATAGCAAACAAATCCTAAAGCCTACAGAAGAAGGGAAAAAATAAAGATGAGAGCAGAAATAAACAATACAGAAATAAAAAACATTAGAATGGAATAACGAAACTAAGAGCTACTTCTTCAAAATAATTAATAAAATGGATCAAACCCTATCCAGCCTTAGGAACGAGAAAAGAGAAAAGAACTAAATGAATAAAATCACAAAAGAGAGAAGAGTGATCACAATCAACACCAGAAAAATAAGACAATTATAAGGGAATACTATGAAAGATTATATGCTAACAAACTGGGATACCTGGAAGAAATGGACAAATCCCTAGAAATGTGCAAACGAGCAAAACTGAAATAGGAAAAAATAGAAAATGTGAAGAGACCCATAACTAGCAAAGGAATTGAATCAGCAAGGCACCTGGGTGCCTCAGTGGTTGAGCATGTGCTTTGGCTCAGGTCATGATCCCAGGATCCTGGTGGATCAAGTCCCACATCAGCCTCCCCACATGGAGCCTCATTTTTCCTCTGCCTATACCTCTGCCTCTCTGCATCTCGCATGAATCCATAAATAAAATCTTTAAAAAAGAAAAAAGATAAAAAGATGAGAAAGGACCCAAATAAAATCACAGATGAGAAAAGAGAAATAACAACCAACACTACAGAAATACAAACGATAATAAGAGAATATGATGAAAAAGTATATGCCAGCAACCTAGAACCTAGAAGAAATAGATCAATTCCTGGAAATATATAACATAGCAAAAAGGAGAAATGAAGAAATAAGAAACTTGAACAGACAGATAACCAGCAAAGATATTGAATCAGCACTCAAGAATCTCCCAACAGGAGACGCTTAGATCAATAGAACAGAATGCAAAGCCGAAACAAGATACAAACCTGTAACTCTATGATCCATTAATCGACAACAAGGCAGGAAGGAATATCCAATGGCACAAAGACAGTCTCTTCAACAAACCCTAACCTGACCCCAGGATAAGAACAAATGGTGTTGGGAAAACCAGGCAGCCACATGCAGAAGAATGAAACTGGACCACTTTCTTACACCATATATATAAAAAATAAATTCAAAATGGATGAAAGACCTAAATGTGAGACCTGAAACCATACAAAGAAGAAAAGATAGGCAGGAACATCTTTGACGTTGGCCATTGGATCTTCTTTCTAGATATGCCTCTGAGTTGAGGGAAACAAAAGCAAAAATACTATTGGGACTTCATCAAATTCAAAAGCTTCTGCAAATTGAAAGACACAACCAACGCTAAAAGGCAACATACAAAATGAAACGAGATATTTGTAAACAACACATCCAATAAAGAGTTAGTATGCAAAATACGTAAAGCAAATATAAATCTCAGCATCCTAAACACAAATTATCCAACTGCAGATGGGCAGAAGACATTAATGGACTTTGTCTCTGACAAGACATCCAGATGGCCACCAGACTCCGAAAGACACTCAGCGTCACCCATCATCAGGGAAATGCAAATCAAAACCACAATAAGATGTCACCTGACAGCCATCAGAATGGCTAAAATTAACAAGAGAAGAAACAACAGGTGTTGTTGAGGCTTTGGAGAAAGGGTAGCCCCCTTACACTCCTGGTGGGCATGCGAACAGGTGCAGCCACTGTGGAAAACATTGTGGAGGGTCCTCGAGAAGTTAAAAATAGGGGATCCCTGGGTGGTGCACTGGTTTGGCACCTGCCTTTGGTCCATGTGGCGATCCTGGAGACCCGGGATCGAATCCCACGTCGGACTCACAGTGCATGGATCGTGCTTCTCCCTCTGCCTGTGTCTCTGCCTCTCTCTCCGTGACTATCATAAAAAAATAAAAAGAGAAGTTAAAAATAGAGCTACACTACGATTCCAAAATTGCAGAGCTAGGTATTTACCCCAAGGATACAAAAGTCATTTAGTAGATTCCAAGAGGGACACGTAGCCCAGTGTTTGTAGCAGCATTATCAACAACAGCCAAACTGTGGATACAGCACAGATGTCCATTGGCAGATGAATGGGCAGAAAGATGTGGTAAATATACACACTGCGACATCACTCAGTCATCAGAAGGGATGAAATGAAGCCATTTACAATGACGTGGGAGAAGTGGAAAGGACTTATGCTAAATGAACTCAGTCAGTCATAGAAAGACAGATACCAAATACCATACAATTGCATTCACATGTGAATATTAGGAAACCAAAAAAACTGGCAAAGGGGCAGAGGGGGGATGAGAGAAGCAAACAAAAAAACACACTCTTAACCACAGAGAATAAACTAATAAATACCAGAGGAAGGTGGGGGGGACAGTGGAGGGCACCTGTGACCAGTACCAGGCGTTGTATCCAAGGGATGAATCACTATGTGGTAAACCTGAAACTATATCATACTGTGTTTACAAAGAGGACTTCAAGTAAAACTTTAAAATTATAATTGGTAGTATTGATGAAACATGTACACACTAGAGATAAAATCAGAAAGGCAACTGAAAATCCAAATAAAGAGTATTTAGAGCCACAAAACCCCTCCTTACCTCAGCTCGGGAGAAGACTGCCATGCCTATTCTCACCCAAGTAAAAGCCTGGATTTTGATTCTCTGGGGAGGCCACTGACTTGGTGGAGTCAGGCTATCTTTGAACCCAAAACCTAAATAGAGTGCATAAAACTAAACTGCCCAAGATACTAGGAGTCCCAGTGCAAGCACATGCCAAGACCCAAACTAACCATACACAGACATAACCCTAACCCTACACTTAATCCTAATGTTAACCTAACCCTTAAACAAGACCTATCACTAGTTGAAAACCAAACACAAACCCCAAGACCGAAACACATTCACTGAACCTTCCTGCCAACCCTCACCCTAACTCCTAAACGTCGGTTCACCTAAACTTAGGTTTCCTTAACCCTGAACCCTACGTTAAATCTAACCCGAACCCTAACCTCTAACCGTACGTAACCTTAAAATAAGGTATTCAAATCCTATTCCTAATCTTAACCTGTACCATAACACTAACCCTCTAATACTAATCCTATCTCATACCCCAAACTGTACCCTAACCCGTACCCTAAAACCAACCCCTAATACACTCCCTAACCCTATATCTGACCCTTTTCCAAAACCGTACCCTGACCCTGACCTGACCCTAACCCTAACCCCTAACCAAACCTTAACCCTAACCCTAGCCCTAACCCCTATCCTAATCCTAACCCTCGCCCTAACCCTAAACCTAGCCCTAGCTTTAACTCTAACCCTTAACTCAAACCCCTAACTCTAACCCCTAACCATAACTCACACCCTAACCCCTAACCCTAACTGCAAACCTAAGCTCAACCCTAACTCTAACCATAACACTAACCCCAACTCCGAACCTCCTGCCCTAATCCCTAAAGCCTAAACCCTAACCCTAACACCAAATCCTGTCCCTAGCCCTAACCCACATCCTAACTCCTAACCACTGACCCTTACCCTTATCCCTCACCCTAACCTCTAATCCATAACCATAAGCATAATCACTAACACCTAACATCTAACGTAAGGCTAACCACCAATTGCCTCCCCTCCCCTGACCCAACCATTCATTCTACCCATTCACTTACTCTGTGATTCTGAGGAGTCCCTTCTGATATGGACGTGGCCCCCAATGGCACCTCCAGAGTCCTCCAGGGGGTCCTGAGGAAACCGGGCTCCTGTGAGTGTGCACGTGGCCCCACGTGTTCCTGAGCCATAGTCAGTGGGTCCTGAAGACGCCGGGTCTCCTGTCACTGTGGACTATGCTTCACATCCTCTGGAAGCCTCACAGCAGGTCCTCAGGAGGCCGGGGGCTTCTGTCAGCCTGGACATGGCCCCACGCCACCCAGAACACTCACCGTGGGTCCTGAGGAGGCTGTGGGCTCCTGTCAGCAAAGACCCAGCCTCATATATCCCAAAGCCAAAGTGCAGGTCCTGAGGACAACGGGGGTCTTGTCAGTGTTGAGGTGGACCCACATTTTCCTCAAGCCTCACCATAAGCCCTGAGGAGGCTGGGGGCTCCTGTCAGCATGGACGTGGCCCCAAATATTCCCAAAACTTCACAGTGCGTCCTGAGGAGGCCAGAGATTCCTGTCAGTGTGGATGCAGCACCCACATCTTTCTTAGGCCTCACCAGAGGCCCTGACAAGGCTGGGCTCTTCTGTCCGCATGGACGCATCCCCATATTTCCCGAAGACTACACCAGGGGTCCTGAGGAAGTCAGCGTCCTGTTGTGTGGACGTTACCACACATACTCCCGAATTGTCACCAATGGATCTAGGAGGCCGCGGCTCCTGTCATCCTGAATGCGGCCCCCAGCTTCCAGAAGCCTCAATTTATATCCTGAGGGGCCTGGGAGTTCCTGCCAGAGTGGACGCGGTGCCACATCTTCCTGAAGCCTCCCCGCAGGTCCTGAGGTGGCCCAGGGGCTCCTGTCAGCCTGGATGAGGGCCCACAATTTCCTGAAGCCTCCACGTGGGTCCTGAGGCAGCCAAGTGCTCCTGTCAGCGTGGACGCGGTGCCACATCTTCCTGAAGCCTCCCCGCAGGTCCTGAGGTGGCCCACGGTCTCCTGTCAGCATGGATGCGGGCCCACAATATCTTGAAGCCTCCCCGCGAGTCCTGAGGCAGCCCAGGGTCTCCTATCAGGGTGTATGCGGGCCCACATCTTCCAGAAGCCTCACTGCGGGTCCTGAGGAGACCCGGGCTCCTGTCAGCGTGAACGCAGCCCAATGTCCCCCTTTAGACTCCCTGAGCGACCTGAGGAGGCTGCGGCTCATCAGGGTCGATGCGTCCCCATGTCCTCCTCAGGCCTCCCCAGCACAGGCTGGCTCCTGTTAATGCTGGCAGAGGAGGCCTACTGCACATGAGGGTCCCCTGGGTGGGGCCTGGTCTCGGGCGCCCCCTTTGGGATGCTAGGCACTGCAGGAAGCTGTGTAGGAGGTGGCTTGCTGGTGCACGGGGCGGCACCTGCCTCCTTCCAGGCTCCAGCTGTGGCCTGTTAGCATCGGAAATGTCTCACTGAAACGGAGCCCAACACCCGGCTTCCCCAGAAATACTTAAGGACAAGGAGTTGGAGCCCACAGACCGCAAAATGAAATGTGGACCAGACTTTGAGCAAGTCCTGCAAAACTCACTCAACCCTCTTCCACTGTGGGTGGGAACGCGGGCTGGTGCAGCCACCCTGGAAACAGTGTGGAGGCTCCTCAGGAAGGTACAAATAGAGCCGCCCTGCGACCGCAGGTGCAGGGACAGGAGCTGACTTCGAAGATACAGATGCAGTGAGACTCAGGACACCTGTACCCCAATGTCCACAACAGCCGTGTCCACAGTAGTCACACTGTGTGAGGAGTCTCGGTGCCCTCAGGCAGATGATGTATAAAGAGGATGGGAGATAGATGATGGTCATAGAGAGAGGAATGGTTCTCAGCTATCAAAGAGAAGGAAATCTTGCCATTTGCAATGACGTGGATAGAACTAGAGAAATCATGTTAAGTGAAATAAGTCAGTCGGGAAAGTGAATGACCGTGGGGTGTCATTCATAGGTGGAATTAAAGAAGCAAAGCAGATGAACATTTGTGAAGGGAAGGAAAAACAAATAAGATGAAAACAGATGCAGGAAATACAGACTGTTAATTATAGGAAAAAAATGAGGGTCGCTGGAGGGTAGGGGACAGGTGAGGGGATCACAGGGAACCAGCATGAAGGAGGGCATGTGATGTCATGTGCACCGCTGTTATCTCCAACTGGTGAATCCCTGAATTCTTCCTCTGAAAGTATAATACACTATACGTTAATTAATTGGGTTTAAATTAAGTTAAAAAAATCAGTTGTATCAGAGCACAATTCTTTCTGGACTCTCTGTTCTGCTCCTTCAGCTTATGTCAAGAACACCACCCTTGAGTCTGGTTTGTTTAAGTAGACTCCACGCCTCATCCATGGCCCAGCCCAGGGCTAGAACTCAGGACCCCAAGGTCAGGACAGGAGGTGAGGTCAGGTGTCGAATGCTTAACCGACAGAGCCAGCCAGGGGCCCGAGAACAACACTGCTATATCCTGTGTCTCTGTGACATCGTTTGAAATAGGAAAGTGCTATGTCCCACTCTGTCCTGCTTCTCCAATACTGATTTCCTCTCTGGGGTCATTTGTGGGGGCAGATGGATGTTAAGGTTTTTTTTTTTTTCCTATTTCTAAGATCTGCCACCATGATTTTGATACGAATGACATTGAAACTGAGGGTGGCTTCAGGAACTGCGGACATTTTCCAAGATGAGGCTCCCACCCCACGAGCCCAGGAAGGCCTCCCAGAGCCTGGTATGGCTCAGTGCACAAGTCTTGTGCTCCTTTGGTTCTGTCTCATTATTTATTCTCTGTGATGCTCCTGAGAAGGGAGTCACGTCCTTCATTTCCTTCCTGAGTGCTCATTGCCAGGACACAGCAAGGCTACTCTGCTCTGTAGGGTCAGTTTGTGTCCCCTGACTTTACTGAACTCACTCGTTAGTTCTAAGAGGCTTGGTGGAGGCTCTCGAGTTTCCTGTTTCTAGTACCACATCTTCAGCATATAGGGACAGTGTGAGTTCCCCTTCCAGTTGTGGAACCTTTGCTGTTTACAGCTTAATGCCCTAGAAAGCCCCACAATAGAATAAAAACTGAGTCCAGGCAAAGGGCAGGAAGCCCCTATTAAAATGAGAACAGAACTCAATGCCCTAGAAGGCCCCATATCAAAATGTAAACAGAACTTGAGGAATTGCTCCAGCCCTCCTGGAGGTCCCGAGACCAGCACTTAAAACTAAGCTAAAACCCATCTCGGGGTCCAAGTCCCTGCTCCGCTATGTCGGGTGCACTTAGACACAAGCTCGAGCTTGTAAATAAACCCTCGTGTGTTTGCATCGGTGTCAGCTTCTCGGTGGTATCTCGGATTCCCAATCTTGGGCAAAACAGTCTGAGATAAAATATCAAAACCAAAAGAAGCTCAGACGCACGCAGAGTAAAAGCAGGGTTCTGAGAGAAGCAGCAGAGACCCGGGGGGTTGGCGGCTCTTCTGTTGAGGCCCCTGCAGATGGGGCAGGGGATGCTCAGCCCCAGAGCCAGAGGACCCAGCGTCCCCACCCGCATCCCGCCCATCAGCGCGGAGTCTAAGGGAGCAGCACAGCGCCGCCCACTGGAGGCCAGAGGCGATGACACCCACCCAGCCTCTGACCCGCAGGTGCATCTCCCAGGCAGATGTGCACCTGAGAATCAGCGCCAAGGCCCTTCCCGAGACCCTGCACAGACCACTCAATGCCACCAAGTTGTCAGACTACAGAGGCAGCAGAGCCTCAGCTCTGCCTGGAAAGTAGGGTGTAGCTTCCTTTGTACTTTGTGCTTTATTTTCATTTATTTTCTTTGATTCTATTTTATTAATTGCTTAATTTAATTTTTATTTATGTACCTTATATATTTCTTACTTTTACTATCATGGTACTTTAATTGTGTTTCTTATTTTGGGATTTAGAATCTTTAACAAGCAGGCCAAAATAATCTGGTGTTTTTTTGGGGGGGAGGGTAGTTGTTATTGTTTTTCTTGGTTTTCCTTTTTCTTCCTTCTTTCTTTTCTGAAAAAAATAGTGAGATGGAGAAATTCAACTCCATAAAATAACATGAAGTAGTACTCACAGCCAGGAAGTTCATCAATACACATATATGATGTCTAACTACAGTTTAAAACAATGATTATAAAGATAGCATCTGGGCTGGAAAAAAGCACAGAAGACAACTAGAGAATCCCTTACTGTAGAAATAAAAGAACTAAAATCTAGTCAGGCCAATGTTAAAAATGATATAACTGAGATGCAGTCCCAAGTGGATGCCTTCAAAACAAGAAAGGTTATGGACCACAAAGGCAGACATAGGGAACTCAGCCACTTATTAAAACAATAACATTCATATCATAGGAGACTCAGATGATGAAGAGAGAGAAAAGGTGGGCCTTGCTCAGCCATTAGAAACGACAAATACCCACCATTTGATTCAACGTGGATGGAACTGGATGGTATCATGCTGAGTGAAGTAAGTCAATCGGAGAAGGACAAACATTGTATGTTCTCATTCACTTGGGGAATATAAATAAGAGTGAAAGGGAATATAAGGGAACGGAGAAGAAATGTGTGGGAAATATCAGAAAGAGAGACAGAACATAAAGACTCCTAACTCTAGGAAATAAACTAGGGGTGATGGAAGGGGAGGAGGGTGGGGGTGGGGGTGAATGGGTGACGTGTACTGAGGGGGGGCACTTGACGGGTTGAGCACTGGGTGTTATTCTGTATGTGGGCAAATTGAACACCAATTAAAAGTAAATTTATTATTAAAAAAAAGTTTGAAAGAAAGAAAAAGTGGCATCTGGTTGACTCAGTCAGTTAACCTTCTGCCTTAGGCTCAGATCATGATCCAGGTCCCAAGGCAGGCTCCCTGTTCAGCAGGGAACCTGCTTGTCCTTCTCCATCTGCCCTTCTCGCTCATGGTTTTTCTCTCCTCTCTCTCTCAAATAAATAAATAACATCCTGAAAAAGAAACAAACAAACAAACCCAGAAGGAAGAGAAATCTCCCATGTAGAATAATTTCAAAGAAGTTGTGCAGACATTCCACCCTCAAGTTGATTAGCATAGCCTCCCACTCTTATGTGTCGAATACACATAGTAACTTCCTTCTACAAAATATAATATGAAAATCTTAATATAAAAATGATAATAAATAATAATAATAAAAAGAATCACTTTACTATGGAGAAAGCTGACAAACACTACCTCAGCAAGATGATCAGATCAATACCAAGACTGATAAATCATGTTGATAATACCTATCCTTTATATAATAAAATGGTATTATCTCTCTGTATATAATCCACAAAAACAGTTCGAATCATGAGTTAAACAACAGACATGTCCCAACTGAGGTATATTTTACAAAATACTCTACTTCTCAAGTGTTCCAGTTCAATGACAACAAAGAAAGCCTGAAAGACTGTCACAATCCAGAGGAAGCCTAAGAAAACATGAGTACAAATGGAATGGGATATGAGGGATGGTAACTTAGCAAAAACTAAGGAAATCTGAATAAAGTATGGTCTTTAGTTAATGCGACTATTTTAATATTGATTCATTAGCTAATACTTGTACCGCACTAATATACCCAATCACATTCATATCCCTGCCCCACACCATCCACCCAACCATAGGCCCCCAGAAGGACCCAGTGGAGCTGCCCGGTGGGACATGCTCAGCCTCCCCAGGGCTCTCTGCATACCTGCTCCCATCAGAAGCCGATTGTTTCCATAGAGACACAGTGGTTGCAGGGAGGAGGGAAGGCAGGGATCCCCAAAAATGGTGGGTGCAGGTGAGTGGAGCAGAGGACACATTGGGCCCTGCCTCCGCCCACTGTCCCTCCTGGAGGGCGGGCACACCTGCACAGGACACCAGCCCCTAACCCAGAGGGACCTGGGCTGACCTGGCTCACGCTCTGTGGGGGATGAGTTGATTTGGCCCCCCCAGGCCCAACACAAAGACTAATGGGATCCAGGCCCCCATGGTCCTGGCTACCCCTGGATTCTGGCCCCAGGGTGAACCAGCCCTCTCACAGCCTGATGTGGCCTCCTGGGCCCTGGGCGTGCCCACAGATCCAGGTCGCTGACCTAGGGCAGGCCGTGGGTTCCCCGGACACCCAGGGTGGGGAGGATGGATAGGTCAGTTGGCCCCACCGACCCCACTTGCGCCCACAGCAGGAGACCCAGGCCCCTTCCCACCAGGTTTCCGGGAAAAAAAAAAG
>NW_023331266.1:0-49675 GCF_011100685.1 Canis lupus familiaris
AAATAGTGGCTGCGTAAGACATAGCCTTGATGTGCTCCTACACATAGTTGACATAGGAACAATTTTCAGGATTTTATAGTCCGTATAAGGCAATTTAACACATATTTTGCCTCAAATTAACCAGTAGGTGTCACTGTTTAAATGCATTCGCAACAGTCTTCCACAGAGTTCTCTGTAAAGAAGCCCAACAGAAAATAATCAAATAATTTTGAATGACTTACAACCAATTCAAACTCACAAAGAGAAGCCTTACAATCCATACTCATAATTTATAATTCTAATTAACTAGTGACTTAATTTCTTATTGTCCAAATAATTATTGGAAACTCAGTCTACACTTAGTGGTGGTATACCTACAAATGATTCAAATTCAAAATCTTCTAAGAATTTTTAAAAATAAAGAGTTTAATATAACAGGTCTACTTTCATGGGAAAGTAAAGATTCTGCTACGTTTTAGGACAGGATTTCAATCTTTAAGAACTACTGATGTTCCTAGCTCTCTATAATTTTGAGTGAAAGAAACATTACTTTTTACATTTGTTGAAGAAGATGGTGTATAAGTGTATCTACCCCATAGGTACAATGGATCCTGCATAAAACTGCCTCTCAAGGAAGATTGTGAATGTAAGAGTGTTTTGAAAAATCGCGAAGTGATCTTTACGTGCAAGGTAAGATTTCTTCCGACTTGGACAGTGTAGTTATTCTGTATTTCCCACAGAGGGGACGAGAACTCAGAGGTATGAAACATCTGCTTTTGTGAGGAGGCATTATTATGAGACCAATATTAGTTAATATTAATAATATTATTAATATTTCTTATTATCACAAAGAAGGCATTATCATAGTCGATTCAGCCTTACAAACATTCAGTGGGGTAAGTATTATTTTCCTCTTTATAACTGAGAAAAGGAAGACTAGTAACCTGAGAAAATTGGTAAACCTGTGTTGCCCAAAGCCTGGGTTCTTTCTACTCAGTCACCACATGATTTGAACTTTTATAAATTGAATCGGATCCTTAAGTTTGCTGCAGTAAATCAAAATTCAGTTAGGGAATCCTGCTGATCATATACATTAGGTAGAGAAGGGACAGAGTAAAGCGAAGATTTCCACTTAATTTGGTGTGTGAAAGACTTGTGGTTAAGTAGTCCCTACATACTAATCAATGGAAAACTTGGAATTCAATGTCTATCTTAGAGATTCTCTTGTTTCTGAGCCAGCAGTCTTCAGACATCATTTCACCCCTCTTTGTGGCATCTCAGAGTAACCTGGCCGAATTTCAGCAATCTCAAGAATACTTATGAGTCTTTACCATCTCTAATGCACAGTAACTGGTTAATACAAACTAGAAGCTTAATTACAATATAGTTTTTAAAGAAACAAAGTAAACTCCACACTACTCTTTGCCTGTTCTTGGTAGTACTGTTCCACATTTGCACTTGGACATAGTAATAAGAATACTTAAATAGCACAAGCCCCCTAAGTTCAGGCTGGAAAGGCTTCCAATCAATATGGTTTTTTCTCTTGTTTGGCCTTTAAGGAGAAAGAGGGAGGTACACTGAACTCGGTTGAACTGGCTATTGAGTGTATTAGATAGTCTTCACCCAAAAATATTTCCTTCTGATTCAATATTCCCCCTTCTTCCAAACCTATATAGATGGACCGAGAGTGTCTGTGTCGCTAGAGAACTTCCAAATGCAACACTAATCAGTTGCTTCTTGTTTTGAATCCTTTCGTGCAGAGACCATACTTAGCTTGGTTTCAAGATGGCTTACCCACCTGTACCTCTCTCCCCTCCCCTCCCAGAGCCCTACTTCCCTTTCTTTAGTTTCCCAACTAAAGCAGCTGCCTCTCTAGGAAAGACTTAGGAATTCTCACACTGGTCTTTTAGGCCTCTTGGACATAATTCATATTTTGTCATTATGTGATTCATTGAAATCTATCCCTCACTAACTGAGCTCCTTGAGACAGATGCTAGGTTATTTATCTGCACATCCCAAATGTCTAACAGTGACTGGCTCATAGCCAGTTCTCAGATGCTGGCAGGGTGCTCATTTCCAAACTACTCAGACACTCTTTCTTTTCCTCTTTTCTTCCCTTCCCTTCTTGAACAATTCAATTCTAAAGCCATTGTATAGGCTCAAGCAAGGTAAATAAATTTTAGATTGGCAAATTTAGGGGAATGACAATTATGGATAGAAAAACTAAAAATCTGTAGCGATGCATGAGAATTGGAGATATTGTTATAAATTCCTGGATATAAGTATAAATGGAGAGTAGATAAATATAGATGTGTACAGGTCGACACAGGCTCCCTAATTCTGTCCACTCAGAGGGCCTGGGAACAATACATATCAAAAGAATGATCACACCAACACTGAGGTCTAGGTTTCTAATGGCTGATTCTAGGGCTGGGTCACAGCAAATACAAGGTAAGCATGGAATATCTTGGTCTAGGAGGTAAGGAAGTGCTAAAAAAATGATGGAGACACGTCAAAATTAAGCTTGAATGGATTCCCACTGGCCAATCTGGGACACTTTGAGCATCAAATACAGCATGGATTGTAACCATTTATTCAAATAGGATAGCATGAGTGCACACTTAGATTGCTTATGATCCTTTAAATAGCTGCATAAAATGGAAAGTTTGACTAGTAATAGGATATTTATATAGCCTCAAAGCACTTTCCCCCCAATTATGTATTAATCACAAAGGGAAAAATGAGTGAATTTATCGTGGTGAAGACTCCGCAGAGGCTTAATCAGGTGATTAAGTCCGTTAACAGGACACATCAAAACTACTCTACCTGAGAAGATGCAATGTGATACTTCTGTGATACTCTTGCTACAGAAACTCAATCTGAATCACATCAAACAAACCCAAATTAACAATGGGACATCCTACAAAATGATGGCCTATTTATCTTCGGAAGTGTCAAGATCATGAAAGTCAGGAGACGCTGAGAAATTGTCAGAGATTGAAGAAGCCTAAAGACATGTGACAAGTAAATGCAACACATTATACTGAACAGGAGCTTTTTTACTACAAACGACAACTGGTGATTGAATGCGGTTTAAACACTAGATGTAGTAAATTATCAACGTTAACTTCCTGATTTTAATAGTTTTATTGGAGCATCTAGTCGGCATCTTACTGTCAAATGATTTTTTTTTTAAACTGTTCTTTGCACTGTAATTGCAACTTTTTCCTCTAGGTTTTAGATTATTTTCATATTGAAGAAATATATATATATATATAAAGACTAGACCATGCCATTAGTATTCTAAAATTGTAAACGGAATACAAGTTAGAGTCCATCTTAGAGCTGTGATGCATGCATACTGTCTCCGCCTTCAAGGAGCTAATGGAAGAACCGCGCGCGCACAATTAATTTTAGCGAAAAGGAAAAAGGTCGAGATTGATCTTTGCCTTTTCTGCAGGAGCAGCTTTCTAGGCCTGGAGCGAGGCTTGCAGCTCAGGGGCGCCCGCCCGCCCCGCCCGGCCCGGCCCGGCGCCCGCTCGTCCGCGGGGAAGCCTGGCCGGGCCCGCGCGCCCCAGTCCCCACCCTGGCTCGGCCCCGGGAGCCGTTGGCGCCGCGCGGCCCTGGCCGGGGAGACGCCCGCCCGCCCCCAGTCCGCGGCCCGCCCTCGCGCAACCCGACCGCCGCGTCGTCTCCCGCCCGCGGAAGCGAGGGCCGCGCGGCGTGTTCGCGTCGCGGGGGTGGGGGGGACAGGGTGCGTCTCTGCCAGCAAGAAGGCGGAATCCTGGGGCCCGAGGCGTGGCGGTGCCCGGTGAAATTTATGTTCAAAAAGCAAATGAGAAGTTTAGGTGAAAAAAAAAAGCAAAACCAAACATCTACCAGGAGTGGGGTTCGAACCCACGCGGACATTGTCCATTGGATCTTAAGTCCAACGCCTTAACCACTCGGCCATCCTGGTACAGGCGAACGGTCTGCTTTTCGCTCTTCCTACAAGCTGTATCCCATCGTCCTCGCTCCCTCCCTCAAGAATTTCTGAGGATCCTTCGCTGCCGCCTCCCCGGTTTTCGCCTGCCGAGCTGGAGCGACCTCCCCGCCGGAGCCTCGGTTTCCCGCCGCCGCCGCCGCCGCCGCCGCCGCCGCCGCAGCTCACTGTTGCCCCCGGCCCGCGGCGGCAGCGAGGGCAACTGCAGCCGGGGCCGGCGCTCCGAGGCTCGCGGCGAGGCTCGCTCCGATCCGGGCCGCACCCCCCGCGCCGCCGCCCCTGCTTTCGGTTTCGGCGTGCGCGGGCGCGGGAAACAAACACGCGCGTCAACTTGGCGGCTGTTAGCGGCGCGTTTGGGAGGCGCGGGGGGCCCGGGGTGCAGGGCGGGGGCCCAGCGGGTGGGGTTTGGTTTGTTTTATTCGAAAGAGACTAAATCTCGGGGGAGTGAGTTGCGCGGGCAGCTGCCGGGTGCTTGGACCCGCGGGCCTGCGGGCCGCCCCTCCTCGCCAGCGGCGCGGGAAGGAAGCTTCGGAGAAAGCGGCGTGTGTCCGGCGCCGCGGCGGAGGCAGGGAGTGTGCAGCGGCCTCCCCGCCGGCTGCGCGCCCCGCACCTGCTGCTGCACCGCCTCCGAGGCACCGAGGGCCGCCGGCGTCCCCGCGACCCGCCTGTGCTCCTGGACCTTTACCTTCTCTGCACTGTTGCTGCAACGCTCTCCCTCCATTCCGTGCACGGGAGACTCGGTTTGTCCCGTCACCTCCGGGCTGCCATTCCCCACCACGCGGGACCTCGAATCCTCCACAGAGCCAAGGCCTGGGCGTCCTGCAGCGTCGGGGAGCCTGGGGACAGCTCCACCTGGCAGCCACGTCCGTGCCCCTAGGGTGCAGGCGGCTGTCTCTGACCAAGAGCTTCCATCGTCCTGCGGACGGCTCGAGTGCACCTGACCGGGGGACCGCCCCGACGGGCTCCTCACCGGCCCCGCCGCCTCCTCCAACCCGGGTGGTCCCCGGGGGCCTGGCCCTGGCCTGGGGTCCAGCCCAGCGCATCGACCGACCCCGAGAGCCCCAGGCTGACAGCCGGTGGCTCGGCATCCTGCTCACGTGGCCACCTAACATCGGGAGGTCCCAGCCTCGCGGGGTCCCTCCTGCTGAGCACGAGGCCTGGCTCCCCGCAGGAGCACGACGGCCAGGCGCAGGCAGTGCCTCAGCTGCTGCCCGCTCAGGCGGGGAAAGAAGGGGAACTTCTCTTCTGCCGGATGTGGAGGCATCCGTGGGGCGATGACACAGGATCACTTCCTACTACTGCCATCTCCATCTTACTGCACCAGATTGTCAAGAGGCTTCAGATCTCATAAATTGGGCTTTCAGAGTACTTAAAATGGTAATAAAATAATGCACTAGGTGGTCACTGTGGGGCAGTCATTGCTCTAAGCTCTTTACATATATTGTCTAACTTGACTTTTTAAACAACTCTGCATAGCAAGTGTTTACATCACCATTTTCAAGTATAGAAGCCCAGTTACAGACTCACTCAGATATAACAAGATGCCTCCTAGACCTGCTGGCGGCACCTCAAGGCCAATATACAGCTTCACCACCATGCAGCCGTCAAATCCTCAATCATCTTCTGGAACATGGGAATATACTATTTGAAGGATATTTTTATTTAACCCCAGACTTAGCTTCCAAGAAGCCTCTAGTATAAAACGGTTCTGAACAACACTGCTGCACTGTAGGGTACCCCTTAGAAGTGCCTCTCCTGCAGCCTTGAGATTATATTAAGTATCTTTGAGCCACTGCTTAAGGATGGCCTTGGAACACATGTCAGTCTAGTCAGAGTTACAGGTAACTCTGAGGTGTTGGAGAAGACAAGTTTCAATCTGCTATGTAGCGAATTGTCTTTTTCCAAAGAGGACCACAGTATCTCCCACTCCACATGTGACATCTTCTTCCACTGCGATGTTGACACATGTATCATCAAAACACAGTGTCTATGTTCTTCCCACTGAAACTGGGAAGCCTTGCGTCTGTGGCAGAATGGCACTATGTGATTTCTGAGGTCATTCACCTTGTTCTCTTGGGACGCTTGGAAACCAGTCACCATACTGTGACAAAGCCCAAGTAGCCACATGTAGGTTTTCCAACCAACAACCCTGACCAACAGTCAATATTAATTGCTGCAAATATAAATTAATGAGCCCTCAGGTGATGCCAGCACGCAGCCATCAAATGACCCAGCCATTGAATCTTAGCAACTAAGGACCCAGATCATGGGGCAGGGACAAGCTGTCCCTACTGGATCCTTTCCCAATTTCTGACTCACAGAATCTATGGGCAGCATAAAAATGTTATTGTTTTGTGCTACCAAGTTTTGTTTGTTTGTTTGTTTGTTTTAATGAAGCAATAGTTCATGAAAACTCTGAGATTGATAAACTGAGATAGTGTAGTGGAGCACTAGGAGTATTACATGGAGACCGGGATCTGGGAATAAAGCCAACCCGAGAAAGCAGAATCCCGAGATGAAAAAGCCAAGGTGTAAGTCCATCACTGGAGTCCTTTCCTTCCTCTTTACTGGAAACTGGTTTCTGGGCCATGCTGCCCTCGCCAAATTGACATTCTTCCTAGGACTCTCCGGTTGGAGGAACACAAGTCCCATCGCGAGGTCTTCGCCACAAGGAAGATTAGGAGGCAGAATTCTGGCTTCTACCTTAGGAAGCAGGCCTTAAAATGGAAGACATTCCCCAAACATAAGAAGGGTGTTCAAAAGATGCTGGCAACTGCAAGGCATGACAAATATCCACTTGAGTGTTGGAACAAAATGTGAAAAGCACTATGCAGTGACATTTGTTACAACTGACAATATTAGAAAGCAGATGACAATATTAAGACAAATTTTGCAACATTGAAATGGCTTCCTGTTCAGGAAATTGCATTTGGCATACTTCTTATGGGCAAATGTTTTACTCTGTTTAAAGTATTTTTCACTGTGCGCGTGTGTTTATTTGAGCCATGATGTGCTCCATGTATTTTTTTTGTGATTTAAAAATATGTTCACAAATGCTTTGACACTCTTCCCTTCAAGAGATGGAGCTTCCCTTTCAGAGGGCTGAATCTAGCAACTCGTTTCTAAAAAATAGAATAAAACAGAAGTGATATGCAACCTCAGAGACTAGGTAGGTCATCAAAAGGCAATGCTGCCAATGTCTTGGTTTCTCTCCCTTGGATCACTCCCTCTGGTGGAAACCAGCAGTCCTGTCATGAGCAGCCCCTTGAGAGGCCCACGGGGTAAAGAGCAGCCAGCAAGGAACTGAGATCCCACGTGAGCGAGCTTGGAAATGAATCCTCCCTCCCAGTTGAACCTTCTGATAACTGTAGCCCTGGCCAGCATCTTGACTACCACCCTGTAATTATGAGACCCTGAACCAGAACCACCAGCCAAGCTCTGATTTCCTGGCCCTCGGAAACTATGTAAGATAATATTTATTGTCTTAAGCTGCTAAGTTTTATGTTACTTTTATGCAGCTAATAGATGACTAATACACATATATATTAGCTAGTTTTTCTAGCTTTGATGATGTATTCATGAGCATATATTTTTTCATATATATATATATATATATATATATATATATATATATTCTAAAAGAATCATCTTGTTGACCCCTTTGCAAACATTCAACGTTCTTCTTTCCATTTGCTCTCAAGCTGTTGAATGGATTACCCATACTTTCCAAGTACACCCATTCACTTTCAGTTTTCCCCCGGAATCCTTGGACCTGTGGCTTCTACCCTTCCTTCTCTCTCTGTCTTTATTTTTTCGGAATGAAAATATCTTTCCTAAAACAGATTCACATTTTTAAAAAGGTTTTATTTATTTATTTGACAGAGAGCACAAGCAGAGGGAGCAGTAGGCGGAGGGAGAAGCAGGATCCCTACGGAGCAGAGAGCCAGAGTGGGGCTCAATCTCAGGACCCTGGGATCATGACCTAAGTTGAAGGCAGCTGCTTAACAGACTGAGCCACACAGGTGGCCCCAGATTGACGTTGTAAAAGTTAAAGCAGCATGTGTAACCCCTTTCCACAACCCCTGAAATCCCTGTCATACAAGTTGGGACCTCTTGTCCCTTGAAGATGCTAAGCCATTTTCTCTCTCTCTCTCTCTCTCTCTCTCTCTCTCCTGCCTTTCCCATGATGCCTTTATCTGCCTAATCCTCCTCCACAGAAATCCTCCCTTCCCACCTCACATCTAATTGTAGGTGAAATGAAGAAGTATAAGTTAGACTTTCCTGCAAATATGAGTGGGAAAAAAAAAACTTGGGAAGTTCCAAATTAGACTTTTAGAAGTATCCTTCTCACTCTGCTGGATCTTGTTTATTATCATAAAAATTAAGCTATGTCCTATCATTAGGGATACATTATTCTTGGTGACAGGATTTCCTGTTTAAGAACACAAAGATTTAAATTTTTGTCTCAAATCTTGTGAAATAGAGTACACATATATCCTATATAGTAAGCAAAATATAAATCAGTCTTTCTGCCCATAATCAAGGGTTGTCATTATGATAGCAACGATTTTTCTGAGCTATAGCTAAAACAAGAGGCAGCAGCACATCATAATGTAAAGGTACTGTTTAGACTATGGAATCGGTGGACCTTGTTCAAATTCTAAATTTTTCCTAGCCATGTGAGCAAAATGCCTAACCCCTCCAGTTTCAGTTTCCTCACCTATAAAATGGGAATAAGAATGTCTACTTCAGAGAAATGTGAGAATTCAGTGAATTAATGTATGCAAAATATCCAGCTAGAAGGTTGGCTGGAGGTAGGTTCCTATGGGGTGCTAGTCAATGTTTGTTACGTTTTTAAAAGATTTGATTGATTGATTGATTTCAGAGAAAGGGAGGGAGAGGAAGAGAGGGGGACACAGAGGGAGAAGGAGAGAGAATCTCAAGAAGACTCTGCTGAACTCAAAGCCTGACACCGACACTGAGCGGATCCCACGACCATGAGATCATGACCTGAGCCGAAATCAAGAGTCCAATACTCAACTGGCTGAGCCATCCAAGTGCCCTAATATTTGTTACTTTCTGAAGAGCCATTCCCACTTTTATTTCAGGCAATGTAAATGCCTCCCCCCGTCTCAGGGGACAAATTGCTATTGGTCTAAGCCAGTGATTATTATTACATCATCCATTCTACCAATAATGAATCTGTGGCAGGGTTAAGGGGGAAAGTGGGTAAGCGATCCAGTTCTGGCCAATGAGAGATAAGGGAAGTTGGCTGGGGATTCTGAAACAGATGTCCTTTCTGGAATAAAAAAACAAAGCCTGGGGAAGTAAAAGCTTGTGCCATTCCCTCTCTTTTTCTCTTTGCCTTCAATGAGCTGGTGTGAAGATGAAATAACTGGAGCCGTGTTAGCCATACTGTGACCATGAAGGTACAAGAAGTCAGAAGGGTAAATTAGAAAGAGTGCTTGCCCTTAAAGACCTTAGTAAGCCACAGCCAACCAGAAACCACACACCTCCAATCTGCTTCTTATACAAGAAAATGAACTTCATGTCTTTAAAAGTAAGCCAGTGGCTCTCAGAGTATCTGGACCACATGGGAAGTTGTTAGAAATGCAGATTCACGTGCCCACCCCAATTTCTTGAACGCACACTAGAGCTGCGTGATCTGAGGCAGGCTCGGGTTTTAGAGTCTCAGTTATCACAGTAGGGTTTCTGCCAAAGCATTCCTGAGCCAAAGCATTCCTGAGGGTTCCTACAGTATGTGTGGAATGCAGGAAGGGCTCTAAGTATTCTTTAGAAGCTGCTTCCTCAATTGATTCCCCACCTTTGGCTTGATTTCTTATCATTTACCTCTTTCTCTTAGATAAACCTCTCTCCTGAGGGCATACTTGTCTTCTTGTATTTAAATAGGTGTGTAAATTATTGTGTGTGCCTCCGCCTAAGGTCTGTCTTGTCCTTTTTTTTTTTTATTTTTTATTTTTTATTGGTGTTCAATTTACTAACGTACAGAATAACCCCCAGTGCCCGTCACCCATTCACTCCCACACCCCGCCCTCCTCCCCTTCTACCACCCCTAGTCCGTTTCCCAGAGTTAGCAGTCTTTACGTTCTGTCTCCCTTTCTGATATTTCCCACGCATTTCTTCTCCCTTCCCTTATATTCCCTTTCACTATTATTTATATTCCCCAAATGAGTGAGAACATATAATGTTTGTCCTTCTCCGACTGACTTACTTCACTTCACTCAGCATAATACCCTCCAGTTCCATCCACGTTGAAGCAAATGGTGGGTATTTGTCATTTCTAATGGCTGAGGAATATTCCATTGTATACATAAACCACATCTCCTTTATCCATTCATCTTTCGTTGGACACCGAGGCTCCTTCCACAGTTTGGCTATCGTGGCCATTGCTGCTATATACATCGGGGTGCAGGTGTCCCGGCGTTTCATTGCATTTGTATCTTTGGGGTAAATCCCCAACAGTGCAATTGCTGGGTCGTAGGGCAGGTCTATTTTTAACTGTTTGAGGAACCTCCACACAGTTTTCCAGAGTGGCTGCACCAGTTCACATTCCCACCAACAGTGTAAGAGGGTTCCCTTTTCTCCGCATCCCCTCCAACATTTGTTGTTTCCTGCCTTGTTAATTTGCCCCATTCTCACTGGTGTGAGGTGGTATCTCATTGTGGTTTTGATTTGTATTTCCCTGATGGCAAGTGATGCAGAACATTTTCTCATATGCATGTTGGCCATGTCTATGTCTTCCTCTGTGAGATTGGTCTGTCTTGTCCTTAAGAGAATCTTTACTTTCACTTTACCAGAAATCTTCGACTTCCTCGCATCATTCTAACACTCTTCTATTCAGTTGAGTGCTTCAAAGTCCAGGTTACTTTTAGACCTATTCTTTTTTTTCCCCCTTTCCTTTCCTTTTCTTTTATCTTATTTTATTTTTATTGAAATATTGAATTAACATGCAGTGATACTAATTTCAAGTATACAATATAATGAATCCACAATTCTGTACGTTACTCTGTGCTCATCATAAACGTACTCTTGATCTCCTTCATCTATTTTACTCATCCCCTGCGCACCGCCCCCCTCCCCCACCTCCCCTATGGCAATCATCAGTTTTTTTTCTCCATATTTAGGAGTCTGGTTTTTTTGTTTGCCTCTTTTTAAATTTCTTTGTTAATTTGTTTTGTTTCTCAAATTCCACATATGAATGAAATCATATGATATTTGTCTTTCCCTGTCTGACTTATTTTACTTAGCATTATACTCTCTAGATCCATCTATGTTGTTGCAGATGGCAAGATCTTATTCTCTTTTATGACTGAGAAATATTCCATTGTATATATACTATGTCTTTTTTTAAAGATTTTATTTACTTATTAATGAGAGATACAGAGAGAGGCAGAGAGAAGCAGGCTTCATGCAGGGAGCCTGATGTGAGATTCGATCCCGGGTCTCCAGGATCACGCCCTGGGCCGAAGGCAGCCCCGCCAAACCGCTGAGCCACCCAGAGTCACTCAGGCATCCCTATATACTACGGCTTTATCCATTCATCGATGGGTTGCTTCTGTATCTTGGCTATTGTAAATCATACTGCAATAAACATAAGGGTGTGTATATAACTTCAAATTCGTGTTTTCCTATTCTTTGAGTAACTATCCAGTAGTGAAATTACTGGATCATAGGGTAATTCTTTTTTTTTTTTGGGGGGGGGGGGGTAATTCTATTTTTAATTTTTTTGAGGAAACTCATCATGTTTTCCGCAGTGGCTGCACCAGTTTGCTTTCCCATTAATAGCACACAAGAAGTGTTCCTTTTTCTCCAGCAACATGTCATCTCTTATCTTTTTTATTTCAGCCATTCTGACAGATGTGAAGTCATGTCTCATAGTGCTTTGGATTTGCATTTCCCTGATGATTAGTGATATTGAGCAACTTTTCATTAGACTGTTGACCATTGGTACATCTTCCTTGGAAAAGTGTCTATTGAGATCTTCTGCCCAGTTTTCACCAGATTATTTGATTTTTTTTGGTGTTGAATCATACAAATTCTTTATATATTTTGGATATAACCCCTTCGTAACTATATCATTTGCAAATATCTTCTCCCATTCAGTAGATTGCCTCATCACTGTGCAAAAGCTTATAATTTTGGTATAGTCACAACAGTTTAATTCTGCTTTTGTTTTCCTTGCCTGAGGAGACATATCTAGAAAAATGTTTCTACTACCAATGTCAGAAAAATGATTGCCTATATTTTCTTCTAGGAGTTTATAAATTCTAGTCTTGCACTTAGGTCTTTAATCTACTTTGACTTTATTTTTATGTATGGTATAATAAAGTGGTCCAATTTCATTCTTTTGCACACAGCTGTCCAGTTTTCCCAGCACCATTTATTGAAGATACTGTCTTTTCTCCATTGCATATTTTGCCTCCTTTGTCATAGATTAATTGGCGGTAAAAGCATAGGTTTATTTCTGGGCTCTCTGTTCAGTTCATTGATCTATGTGTCTATCTTTGTGCCAATACCATATTGTTTTGATTGCTACAACATCAGTATAACACCCTCTTATTTCAATATCAGTTAAATGCTTCAACATCCAGGTTACTTTAAAACCCATTTTTTATCTCAATTATATTATGAAGAAATATAGCACAGATTTTCATTATTATTTAAATTAGTGATCATAACATGTTATCACTAAATAGCGTCAACACTAGGATATATCCACTCATCTGAAGGTGAGCATGCAAAGCCATCTGTTTGCTTACATTGGGGATTACCACATACTTGCCAGACACTTTTAGATACCTGAGCATGCTATTCTTCTGGATTTCAAAAACAGAGTTGGTGGCTAAGCATGTGTGAAGTTAACCAACCTTGACTCTCTCCCAAAATTGTGCCGAAGCTCTTTCAGACAGCTCTGGGCCATAGATACATAAAGACATGAGAGGAGACAGGGGACATGGGACAACGACCATGGGAAGAAAGCTTGTATCCCCTGTGCCTCCTATCTCCCAGCTATCCAGGAGTCAACTACTGAGAAGGCTCAGTGGGAATTTTGCCAGGCACTCAGCTTGTTTCACTGGGGCTCTTTACTCCCTTCTCCCCTCTTTTCCATCTCATCTTTTGTTTTCCAACTTTATTAGAGACTAATTTTGTTTGATGGAGCACTCTGTCAACAGTGCTTCACTGTGAGAAGCGTTGTACATGTGTTACTTCATTTCATTCATTTTATCTAATTTCCTTCATTCCTATTTTAGTTCTTGAGCCTTTAAGTGTTCAGCTTTTATCTTGTCTTCCCCACATTGTCTTTATATTTCCATTAAGAATATTATTGCATTTTCATTCTTTTGAATGTTTCCTTATTTCTAGTTTAGTTGAGAATTTTTTGACTCTATGTTTGTATTTTTATTTTATTTTACATATGGTAGCTTTAATTTTTTATTTTATAGTTAAATGTGACCATTGGATCTTTTAACAGCTTGTTTTCACTACATGTGTAGTTTAGCCCTTATATTTTAATTTCTACATTTTAGTTTTTCTTAATTTTCTCCCTTCCTTGTGTTATTTTACTTTAAAGTTTTCATTTGTCCTTAGGAATATTTCTTTTTTTTTACTTTTAATTTAAAAAAATTTTTTTTTATTTATTCATGATAGAGAGAGAGAGAGAGGCAGAGACACAGGAGGATGGAGAAGCAGGCTCCATGCCTGGAGCCTGACGTGGAATGCGATTCTGGGACTCCAGGATCACGCCCTGGGCCAAAGGTAGGCGCTAAACTGCTGAGCCACCCAGGGATCCCAGGAATATTTCTTCTACTTTGTGTTTTTGGCTAGAGAAAAATAGCCTTGGGAAGAGGCAGTAAGGAAAGAAAGGCTACATCCTCAGTCTCCATGGGCTTCACACCAAGGAGAAGGTCAATCTAACAAAAGGCTGGGTCTTCCTGCACTTACTCAGAATGGGGAGCTCAGATTAAACTGGTTAGATTTAATTTTACTTTCTAAGACTTTATTTACTTGAGAGAGAGTGAGAACATGCACACAAGCAGGGAGAGGGGAAAGGAGGGGAAGTGGAAGAGGCAGAAGGAGAGACAGACAACCCCCTGAGCAGGGAGCCGATAGGAGGCTTGATCTCAGGATACTGAGATCATGACCTGAGCCGAAGGCAGACACTTAAGTGACTGAGCCACCCAGCTGCCCCTAAACTGGTTAGATGTTATAGGGCAGGGTCAGCTTAGAGAATGCCAAGCAAGGTGATACCCAGATTATATATCTGATAAATGTGGATGACCATATAATTTGTCATCCAAACCCAGACAACTTGTGAAAATGAAAAAAGGAGCTATTAAATATGATGCTGGGATACCAGGCCTGCAGAAACTGTCCTGGGTAGTTTATGTATGTAAAAGAAATATGTGTAAAAGTTCAAACCCAAATTAATTAATATCACATCTGCACCTGGTAGACAATTTATTTAAGATTGATTGATTGATTGATTGATTGATTGATTGATTTATTTATTTATTTATTTGAGAGAGAGAGAGAGAGAGTGAGCATGCGAGTGAGTTGAAGGAGGGGCAGAGGGAGAGAATCTCAAGCAGACTCCCCACTGAGCACAGAGACAGAGACCGACTGGGGCTCAATCTCTGGACCCCAAGATCACAACCTAAGTGGAAACCCAGAGTTGGATGCTTAACCAACTGCACCACCCAGGCGCCCCTAGGCATTTATTGAGTGATCAACTACGATAACATGAAGGATTATATCAATTTAAATATAAATAAAAATACAATTCCTGATATTGTGAAACACTTTCATACTAGGTCAGTTAAGAAAGTCCAGACAGAAAAAAAAAAAAAAAAGAAAGAAGAAAGAAAGAAAGAAAGAAAGAAAGAAAGAAGAGAAAGAAAGGAAGAAAGAAGAAAGAAAGAAGAAAAGAAAGAAAAAGAAGAAAGAAAAGAAAAGAAAAGAAAAGAAAAGAAAAGAAAAGAAAAGAAAAGAAAAGAAAAGAAAAGAAAAGAAAAGGAAGTCCAGACAGGGAGCACCTGGGTGGCTCAGAGGTTGAGGTCATGAACCTGGGGTTCTGGGATCAAGTCCCGCATTGGGCTCCCTGTGAGGAACCTGCTTCTTCCTCTGCCTATGTCACTGTGTCTCTCATGAATAAATTAATAAAATCTTAAAAAAAAAAAAAGGAAAGTCCAGACAGGAAATTGTAGCAGCCTTCACACCACACCTCAAGTACCTGGTGTGCATTTTGGATTACACAAATCACAAATATTATTCTCTCACTCTCTCTCTTTCTTTTTAGTATTGGCAACAATTTAAATTTCATTTCACATGGTTATAGAGAGTGAAGGTAATTCTGATGTTTTGCCTCTAGATCTGGGAAGATAATGATTCCATTAACTGAAGGAGGTCCATAGGGAAGGAGAGAATGCTGAGTCTCAGGAATCTGTGGGATATTCAAGAAGGGAAGGCAAGCAGACAGTAGGGTATTAAAATCTGGAGCTCAGGTGACAGATCTAGGCTACGGATAGAGATTGTTGAGTAAATGGCTTAGGCAAATACCACACTGTCATGGTGCAGGCCAGAAGTGCAAGGAGAGGGGTAGCCCCACAATGATATCCATGTCGTCTTACATCATCCCATGGTATCCTTTGCAGGACCAAGCTGGATACATTATGAGGTGAGTCCCACTGCTCAAAAATAATACTTTTCAAAGGTGAGAATAAGAGCAGTCTTGCAAGCAGAAGGAAGAGTCTAGCTTGGATGCCAATTGCTCAGGGAGGTTGCCTACTTAATGCTGACAGCGCTAGGGGCCCTTGGGTGAAGCTGAGACTGTGTATTTGCTCTTTGTTAGGCAAACTAAAGGGAGCTGCTGGAGCCGTCAGTGGTCAGTCTTCTCTCCACAAAGTTTTGGAAATCACCACTGTGAGACAGCAAGGCCTTGGGATGGATGATATTGCCCACAAAGGATGTATAGAGAAGAGTCAAGGGCAGATTTCTAGGCCATTTCTCATGTCAGTGTGGGGCTAACTCATTTGACCCAAGATCCTGAAACAGATATGAGATAACTGTGTTTTTATGCTACTAAGCACTGGGGAGCAACGATTGCCCTCCTCCTTTTTCTTAGTGGCCTTAACCACATGGGATGATTTATTAAGGTTGTGTGGTGTGCATGTGCAGCAGTGGAGAAGGCAAATACTGTCAACCAGCCCACACAGGGTATGTGGCCTTTGGCAAATTATTGCCTGTTTCTCCTGTCAAATAAATCAAAGGAGTTGGTAATATGAATCTAAATGCATGAATTTTTCCTTTTGTTTTTGCAATATAGTTTAAGGAGGTAATTCAGTTGTTCAATTGCTGTGTGAGATATCTTTAATTACATAAGTTTTCATTTGAGGTAGAGACTGCAAGTATCAACTTTGTTTTTCAGACCGTGAAAATTTCAGAACTGGAAATATATATTTTTACTTTTCTTCTGAATGAAAAAGCAGACCAAGCAAAGAAACAATAAATTAAATGGCTTTAATAGTATCCTTCTCTTTCAGTTTTATTTTTTGTTAAACAACAACACCATAGTAGGATGAAGAAAGGGTTGGAAATTATATTATATTCTATCAAACTGTGAGAATGGGCAGATATTTTTCTTTTTTTTTTTACCAAAAAATAATAATAACAGGAAAAGAAATCAATATGCAAATTAATATAAAGGCATTGGTTTATCATAAATCTACAAAGACCTTGAGGTGTTGAGAAATTTCCAAAATTTTCATCCCACTTACCACATTGAATTTAAGCCCCCAAAAATTATATTAGAGAGTAAGTACACAATCTTACCAAGCTGTACTCATAAGGCCTACATGGAGGAAAAAAAGAAAGCCTACCCAACCTCTCGTTGTAACCATTGCCAACCAAGTAAGTCTTTGACTCGTAATTTCTCTTTTTTAGTACATCGATGAAGATTAACCGGGTTAGTTCACAGGAAAATCTACTTTTTTGTATTTTTAGTTTCCCCCTTCTAAATTTTGGTCCACTTTGACACGCCCCCCCCAATTCCACTCTGCACTTTCGGATGTCCACAGTTCTCTTGCTTTCTGACTCACCTCCTATTAAGAAGGGGTCATCCTTTCTCCCTTTCTTTTTATTTTCAATCTAAAACTCATTCACCCTTCTAGATAATTCCTTCCAAAAATATTTCCTATAAACCTCTTTGTCTCTTGTCGAGAAGGGAAGGGTTGCTCTATACCACGTTCACATCCCCCAGAGCATGTTCTTCTGCTGGTCCGTTTTAGCACTGAAACTTAGCAACATGAAGAAAGGCAACTTTTGCTAATTTAACTTTTTGGAAATGTGAACTTGTTGCAGAGTTACTTCAAATATTGATAATAGCCAACACGGGGTGCCAAGCCCCAGAAGCTCCCTTGATGATGAGTTATCACATTAAAAGAGCAGGCACTTTCTTCCATTTCCCAGACAGCTTTACTTTCTCCTAGGTGAGTACATGTTTTAACATCTTGCCACTTAGTAGCATTTCTGGTTTGACAGGTTTCTTCCATGAACCCCATTACAAAATAGGGATGTAGATTATGAAGACAAGTCGTGCTGCCTCAGGTCGGCCCCTTTAAGGGCGCATTAGACCAGGGCAAGCCACAGGGCAGGGCAAAAGAATGAACTAGTTAAACATTCCTAGCTGCAAGAGGAATTCCTGCCTGTGTCACAGAAGGGTAAATAATTTCTTTTTTATCTGGGGGTGACATTCCTTGTATATCCTGTCTACCCCTGGAGATTCTCTTCATGATTTGGTCCCCAACTGTGTTTAGAAAGAGCTGGAGCACCAGCTGCCGTCAGCTGGAAGGCACCTTGGGCCTGCAGCATTACATGTGCCAGGCCCACTTCAGTGGGGGCAGAGCTACAGATAAAAGGAAGGGCAGTTTAGGGTCATTGCAGTCTTTCCTTGGTCTTCAACTCTTGCAGGGAAAGGAGTGGCCTTGCTCTTATTTCTCTCATGGAACACGTGCAGTTGAACATTTTTGTACTGAATAAGCACTATCGGCCCCTAGGCGGTCTGTATGTATATGTTTCCTAAAATACTTGGGAGAATGGATGGAGGCCTCTCAGGGCATCCTCAGACATAGAGAGACCTCAGGGATTGAGGACAGTTCAGGACTGATGTCCAAAGCCATCACCCTGAAACAGCCTTTCATGCCTAGGAGCCAGGAACTAGGTATGTCACAGCAATTACCCTACTAGATGCCGCAGAAAGAGAGGTATGTGTATAGTTGAAACTCAAACCGATACATTTTGTCCCCCAATTTAAAAAATAATCTTTGTTTTCTATGGCTGGAAGAATAAAAAGAAAATAATTCCCTCCCAATGAAATGTAGTTTTACAAGTTTCTTTGCATCCAACTGGAGTCTGTACCTTTAATAAAACTCTGCCTGGAAACATTGATTCCTGTCTGGGGGTTTGCCCCTGGTTCTGCTGGCTTTGCTCAGTGACTCAGACCTTCATTGTCTCTCTGCACAGCCCTTTCAGATTGACCATTCTCTTGGAGAAGCTGTTTCTTCCTAATGCAGTTTTTTTTCCAATCTTATCTCTCGCCTTTGGCCAAGTTCTATCCCTACTCCCAGGACATTGCCCACCCCACCCCCCACCGGGGGCCCAGCACCTGTGCAGACCCTCCACTGGGCAGGGAGACTTGATATTGGGCTTTATGCCGTAAAATAAACACATTTTTATTTAAAAACATTTTTTAAAAGATTTTATCTATTTATTCACGATAGATATATACAGAAAGAGAGGCAGAGACACAGGCAGAGGGAGAAGCAGGCTCCATGCCAGGAGCCTGATGCGGGACTCAATCCCAGGACTCCAGGATCGCGTCCTGAGCCAAAGGCAGGCGCCAAACCGCTGAGCCACCCAGGGATCCCCTAAAAACATTTTTTAAAATATTTATTTATTTGAGAGAGAGAGAGCGAGAGCTAGCGTGAGTGGGGGAGGGGCAGAGGGAGAGAAAAAAATCCTCAAGCAGACTTCCGGCTGAGCATGGAGCCTGACTCAGGGCTTGATCCCAGGACCCTGAGATCATGACCTGAGTAGAAACAGAGTCCACCACTCAACCAACTGAGCCCCAATACATTTTTTAAAGGTATACACAAAGTCATCCATAACAGAAAGCAGACTGAATATTTCTGTTTCTGCATTTAGACCACAAATATTTGAATACTATGAAGCCAAAGATACCATACAACACACTAAGATCAAAGAATAATTAAGGTGCTATTGTCTGCCCTTAAAAATCAAAATGCAGCCTAGCAGAGGAAGCACAGGTAGCTGGGTGAAGAGAAGGGCAAACTGGCTGGAGGAATGCACTGCACAGATGCACCAGCGCAGCTGAGGGCTGGGTGCTGGAAGCCATGCATTTCTACCCAGGCCCTGGCCGCCCTCCACAATGCAGCGCTGCAGGGACCCGAAGGCAGGCGTGATTTTCTCTCCATTTCTCTCTAACACTTCTCCCTGAACAGAAGTTTTGCATGTTTCATCCCTTCCTGGAATCAGGCTTCTCAGAGCACCTGCACTAACACAGGAGACAAATCCTGGGAAGTTGTCCAGGTAGAGGAACAGCCCACAGGGATGGCAAGAGCTGGAGAAGAATGTGGATGGGACCAACAGTGGGAGGGGTGAGGCTGAAGAAGCTGGTGGGGCTGGAATCCTTAGGCCAACAGCAAGGGGCAACCGTCAGAAGCTAAGCCGACTAAGGACACGAACTGGTGAATGAAGAAACAAAATGCAGCCACATATCCAAGGGAGTATTATTCAGCCATAAAAAGGAAAAAAGTTCTGACACAGGTTACAACATGGATGAACCTTGAGGACATTACGCTAAGGGAAATTATCCAGTCACAAAAGGACAGATACTATATGACTCCACTTACATGAGGCACATAGAGTAGTCGACTCATGGAGACAGAAGATAGAAGGGTTGTTGCCAGGGGCTGAGAGGAGGGGGCAATGGGGACATGTTGTGTAATGGGTACAAAGTTTCAATTTTGCCCGATGAGGAGAGTTCTGGAGATTGGGGGCACAACAACAACTTCATACTACTGAATTGGATACTTTAAAATGATTTAAAAGGGTAAATATTACGCTATATATACTTTACCACAATTAAAAAATAATCCCAGCATAGCATAGTAATGACAAAAGAAAGAAGAAAGAAAGAAGAAAGAAAAGGAAAGAAAGAAAGAATAACGAAAGAAAGAAAAGAAAGAAAGAAAGAAAGAAAGAAAGAAAGAAAAGAAAGAAAGAAAGAAGAAAGAAAAAGAAAAAGCGCTATGACTGTAATATAGAAATTGAATTAAGGCGGCAAAACTAGAAACCAGAGACTAGTTAGAAGCTCCTAAAGTAACTGAGGCAGGAAGGGACGATTGTCTGGCCTGGGCAGGTGGCCATGTGTGTAAGAGAAGTATGTGAATTCCAGGGGAGGCAAAGTGGGACAGAGACAGGGGCTGCAGCAGGGTGCCGGTTTGGTCTGTGGGGTAGAAAGTGATGGATGGTGTCACCTGCAGGATAGGATGAGCAGGAGGCACTGGGTACAGGGAAGATGGCAGGGACCCTAGCGTTAGAAGCTCTGGTGGGACATCTAACTACAAATGTTTGCTGGTGGTTGGATGTACAGACTTCAGCCTCAGTTGAAAAATCAGGGCTGTGGGTACAGATCTGGAAACCACTAGCGTTTAGAAAGGTGGCATCTGAAAACTTCAGAGTGAAAGAAATAGCTCAGGGAAGTTGGCCTTGGATGAAGACTTCACAATGAAGGCTGGGAAGAGGGAGAGACACCTGTAAAGGAGATGAAGAAGAGGGAGCTAAAGGTAGGAGAAAAAAAATGCAGAGCCAGAAGCCAAGGGAAGAGCTGGTTTTGCTAATGTTACAGAGATCAGTCAAGGAAAATGCATATTCCCTTCATGAAATTTATGCTTCTAGATTGATGACAGTGTGAATGTGCAGAGAGAAGCTTAGCAATATGAGAGTAAGAAACAGACTCACAAATACATAACTTTGTCAACTATTAGAGGACTGCATTCTCAGTTCCCACCTCTTAGAAAAAATGAAACAGTAATACTACTTCACAGGATTACCATGGGGGGGGTGGGAAATGAGATCAAAGCACCCTCTAAACTGACAGGTGTTACACCAGTGGGTTTCATTGTCTACCTGTTGTGAGATGGGATGACTTTTGAGCGAAGTGTGGTCAGATTGAGGGTAGTGCCAGCAGTGTACAGAAGTGGAAGATCAGGGTGAAAAAAACAGCCAGAAAAACTTGCAGATGGACAGCAGTCAGGTTGCAGAATCAGAGCAAGCAAACAAACAGAAACAAGACCATCGGGTGGGAAGGTGTAAAATCCACACACGCAGTAAACAAAACAAAGAAGCAGAGAGGGGATGAGTATAGAACAGCTGTGAGGCACCATCCATCTGCAAGAACACTCAGAAAACAGGCACTACGCCGCAGCCAGTGAGCTTTGATAGGTGTGGATATTGACTCATTCCTTCTTCTTTCCCTGCCTCAGTCCATAACAGATTTATGGTGGCTTAGAACAAATCCCCAGGTGTGAATACAAGATCTGCAGGAGGTAACAGGAAAGGGGAGGGGGAGCATAACTGGAGACCACACTTACAAAGTGTAAAGATCCTGACATAGAAATTTCAAAACAAATGCATTGCATGTGTGTTCCTGTGAAATGGCTCTGAGAGCTTCTCTGTTTGGGAAGCAAATCGAAGTACATGCAAATAGCTGGGCCCATCTGAAAACAGAGAGATAAGGAGACAGATATTAATGTTCATGCTCTGTTATTTGTATCTACTACAGAATATTATGGGATACCTGGATACAGAGGGAAGGATATGTCTAAAGAGGGGCTGTAAGTAAGACCCTGAATATGTAGAGATAGGTATAGATCAGGAAAAATGGAAGAGGTCAAGAAGTGGCTAAATGATGCTTATAATTAAAATGGGGGTATAAAAATACTTTCAAAATAAATATCAAGAATTAGAGGGGCACCTGTGTGGGTTGCTCAGTCGGTTAAGTGTCCGACTCTTGATCTCAGCTCAGGTCTTGATCACATGGTTGTGAGTTCAAGCCCTGTATCCACGCCCAGCGTGGAGCCTACTTAAAAAAAGAAAAAAAGAATTAGAAAATTATAGTGTTGGGGAGTTGTTTCTAACTTCTTAGTTTTTCGGGTATCACTGGTTTAAAAGCATCCTATGGAGTCTCACCCAGATCATCAGGTCAGAAAGCTTTCTTTCTTACCAGTATATATATATAATCTTCAAAACAAAAGCTTCCAGTATACAAGGCCATCTCATCCTTCCCCTATAACACATGTTGGTAATAAAGATGCTCAATATTTAATGATGGTGAGGTTGCATTCTAGATCCTATTAATTTTGTTTCTAATAGCCCCAATTTATTAATTGCAAGGATTTTCAATTCTGGCTATCAAAAGCAAGTCAACTGTTATTTCTATTGCAATTGGATGTTTCAGACTATCATCCTGATTACAAATGAGTGAACTGCATGCTCTATACCTTGTGTATTTCAGACAGGAGTGGAAATATGTCTGATGGTGGAAAATAGAATGGTGGGATTTATACATAAAATCCAAGACTACAGTTACCATATTTTATTATTTTTAAGCCATACACAATCTTCAGTAGTTTCTTGTCAAGATAGGAATTTATATCGTAGAGCCTGAAAAATATGTGCATGTGACATTCAATTGTAAAGCACTGGGACTGTTTTTAAATAAATCTGAAACACAGGTGCAAGAACACTGTTTTCTTTGGAAGATGTTATCTTGAAAGGCCATAAACTTACTCCTATGATGTCACAGTTTAAGCACTTGTGAATTATTGATCAGCTTTTTAAAAATTTGAACTCATTCCATCCTGGATACTGATGGATCCTAGGTGAGCATCTCTCTTGTTTCTGATATTTCTGGAGTTGTCACTGCATATAATCTGTGGCCGTGACTGTAAGGTTTGGCATTTAGCTAGTTAGAAAGAGTCACTGCATATGTCAAAATAGCATTAGAAAATGGATTTCCACCTCTAGCCCCTGAAGGATCTATTGTTCTTCATGACTGGTTCTTCCATTCTGTACATTAACTGATATTAGTGGATGAAATTAGTAGCTTTGCCACAAAATTTTCTTCTTGCCCAAGGTCAACTTTCAGAGTTTGCCAAGAGAGCATCGTGGGCTTGTAAAGCCAACTCTATAGCACCTCTTGGTGGCACTGGAGTACGCTTTCCAAAGAGAAAAGCCAGCATTTCACACACTGTCTGGCATGGCAGTCAGAGCCAGGAAGGGCCTCAGGGAAACAGGGCAGGATGTGGGAAAAGCCAACTGATCCCTTCCCTTTAGTCTGCTGTGACCTGGTCTCCAAACTGAACACTTTCTGGGACTTTCTGACTCACAGCTTGGGAAGATCAGAGGAAAATACTTGCCAAATTGAACAGAACAGCTGCTTCCTGTTTAACAGCGGAAAATCTAATACTTTTTCAGAACATGTTTGGATATAAAAAGAATAGAAATGCCACAGTGAAAATGTTTGTTGTTGTTGTTGTTGTTGTTGTAGAAAAATAAGCCCTAAAATTCAAAGAAGATAGGTCTTGGTTTCTTTATTCCATTTTATTAAAGACTATCAGCAGAAAAATAAGCATTTGTTTTTCCTCAGAAGTTAATAACTATGAACTTACTAAGTAACAGCTCAGTCTATCAAAAAGCTATGTAATAATAATAATAAACACAGGTGGCCTTTACTTCTTACAGCAACTAGATGAAGTAGGCCTTATTATGTCGATTTTACAGATAAGGAAATTGAGGCACAAACAGGTTAAGTACTGTGCCCAAATCATGCAGCTAGTATGTGGCAGAGTCAGGATTTAAACTGAACAGAGGTCATGAATTGGTGCTCTTAACTACTATGCAACACTCTAGAGAGTTACTAAAAAGCAGGAAGAAAAATTCTTACCTTGTCACAGGCAGCAGTTCACTAGTCTCTTACTAAATTAAAGTTGTCTTTACTTAATTGTCCAATGTGAAATGTGGAAAATTAAAAAATACACAGAGTGTGCAAACTCGTTTACTTTTATAACTGGTTCTAGGCAAAGAAAATGCTCTATGGGTTTAAAGACGTCAAATTCATGAACTCTTCTCTCTCAGGGAAACTAGCTCGTGGTCTATATTCACAATATCACTTCTGTACAATGAAAGACCTAACAATGGAGCTGTGTGAAGACTTTTTCTTTTTAGGGTAAAGGAATTTGGTTAAAAGTGAAACATATCCATCGGGTTAGCTGAGAAAGAAATTGGGAGAAATCTGAGAGGAGCCAGGTGGAACTTGGCTTCCATAATTCTCATATTTAACCATGAAATTAAAATTAGGTGCAAGGCTAGATTTTCATGGCCACAAACAGGTTCATCAGTGAGTTTCAAAGAGTCCACATGCTCTTCTTTCCACTCCTTTTAAAATCTCACTGTTTGAAGGACTCAAGAACTTTGCTGAGTAAACTTGCTCATTCAGTAAATAATGACTGAAAATGGTTAACAGTTGACTCAGAAGGAAGACAGGAAATACGGTAATTGTGGGTAAGGGCGTCACAAAGTTTGCAAACAAAACCAAATCTCTAAAACCTGATGATTTGTGAACTACTGTAACTAACTCAGGAGAGAAAGCAGGACACCCACAAGTGAATTCTTTTTCATTTTTTCCCCTTCTATTCAGAGTTCCATCCAGATATTGCAGTCTCATGCAGCTAGTAGAAGAATTTTTAAGATTAATAACTGAAAAAGCAAATTAAGGTTTAAATGGTCAAGATATAAATACACAAAGGGGATATTATAATGTAATGTTTATTAGGCTGAATTGAAAAACATGATTATTTTATTTTAAATTACTCCATTTCAGTACATGAAAGGAATGGTCCCACAGTAAAACAAAAGTAGTATTTCCAAGAATGCTATTTTATTATCTCCAGTTCTTTATGCATTTTAGCCTTTAACATCTGTCTCTATCACCATAACCAACACAGAATGGTTCAAAATAGAACCGTGACTATGGAGATGGGAGTGAGATAAACTCAAAACAAGCAAACCAACACCAATGATCAGTAAAAAAGTGTTGCTGTTAATATTTATAGACCATAGTTACAAAAGTCCAGTCAAACCAATTGGTCATTATGTACATGTGTTAATATTAGTCCTTTACATTTATATAATTATGTGCATTTGTATTACATTTATGAAAAATATACAAAACATGGCTGACAATATACTTCAATTTGAATGGTTGCTCAAAACTCAGTGCTTAAAAGTATTTGGAAAAAATCCAAAATATACTGTGATGGGAGATACTAAAAGTGAAAGATATAAGGAAATAATGAGTTTGTTAAATGTGATTTTAGTAAGTAGGGGAGGTGAGCAGATAAAAGGTATACCTCTAGGCAGGAAGCTCACAGGACAAGCCAGATGAAGAATCAGACATGGAAGAGGTACGGTTTTCTCCCAAGATCAATGTCATGTGAACTTGAACAGAACCAAGGGACTTTCAGGATAAAGTAAATGAATTTAAGTCTTGATAATGCGTTCATACTATCCGCCAATACAGAACCGACTTCCTCCTAGAGTTTTGTTAGGAAGCAAGCCTTGGGCATCTAGCCTACAGCAAGCTTACAGCCTCAGGGTGCCGCGTGCCATATGACCTCGCACAACTCCGGCAGGTGTCTGTCCTCACTGAAGAGACACCGGATTGGCATCCGCCACCTTCCCCAACACAAGCTGGGTTGGAATTCTCGCACCTCAAAATGCTTCTTGCTCTAAGGATAGAAGGCCCTAGACTTCTGGGGCAGCTCGCCCCTGTGCAGAGGTCCCCCAAATCCTCCCCGGTGCGCTTCCCGGCCACTCCCGTCAGGGGTGGGGTGGGGTGGGGTGGGGTGGGGTGCGGCGGGGTGCGGCGGCGGGGGCCCACCAGCTAGTTGAGGCAGGGGCAGCAGAAGCAGCAGAGGGTCCGGCAGGGGTTCTTCCTCGTGTACTGCACGGCCTTGCGCACCTGCACCTTGGCCTGGCCGGTGTAGTCGAGGGTCTTCTGCACGTTGAGCTCGATGACGTTCAAGGTGTCGGCCTGCTCCTCCACCAGCACCGCCATCTGCACGAAGAGCTTGCGCACCTCCTGGATGCGGCTCTCCAGGCGCAGCAGCTCGCGGTGGCGGCTCTCGATCTCGTTGAGGGCCGCCCGCGCCCCCTTCACGTCGGCCAGCAAATTCTCGGAGAACACGTCCCACTTGCCCTGCTCGATCATGTCCTCGATCTGGTCGTCCGAGACGTCCTTGCCCATGATCTCCAGCTGGCGCTGGATGCGGATCTTGCAGTTGTCGCGCTGCTTCACCTCGGCCTGGTTGTAGCCCTGCATGGCGTGCTGGAAGGTGCGCGTGAGCGCGTTGTACTGCGCCCGCGAGATGCGCGCCACCGCCGAGTGGGCGCCGTGCACCTCCTCGGCCTCCTCGCCCCGCGCCTTCAGGGCGCGCAGCTTGCGGTGGATGTTCTCGCTGCGGGCCTTGATGTCCTTGGCAATGGAGCTGGTGTCGTGCTTGATGCTGCTGAGGCGCCGAATGGACGTGAGGAAGCGGGTGTTCTGCTTTCCCAGCCGCTTCACGTCGGTCATCAGCTGCTGGTTTTCCTCCTGGAGGTCCTGGATGTCTCGGTACAAGGACTCCAGGATGTGGTCCGTCTCGAACACGACGTCCTCGTGGGGCGGGTCGAACTCCGCGTCCCTGGCTGGGAACTGCTGGTCATAGCTCTTGGTCAGCTCCAGCATCTCGGCCAGCCGGTCCTTCATCGTGCCTGCAAGGAGAGACCTGGTTAGACGCCTCCGGGAGCCAACTGCGGGGTGGCGGGCGCTGCGGCGTAAAATAGAGAAACCTGTGCACGCGCTCCCGAGTCTTTGTTCTTTTTTTTTTTTTTTTTTTAGGATTTTATTTATTTATTCATGAGAGACACAGAGAGAGAGGGGCAGAGACAGAGGCAGAGGGAGAAGCAGGCTCCATGCAGGGAGCCCCACGTGGGACTCAATCCTGGGCCTCCAGGACCACACCCCGGGCTGAAGGCGGCGCTAAACCGCTGCGCCACCAGGGCTGCCCCCGAGTCTTTGTTCTTGGGTGCAGGCAACAATTCTAGGACATTTTGCTTACGAGAAAAGGGCTAACGTGACCCAGGGGCGTGAACACAATTGTACTTCACAGCCCATAAGGCATCTGCAGCTCATTGTTACAGGCGCCCGGCACTCCATCAGCAATGTAAAATTTCAGATTGCATCAGGAACCAGTCACTCTTTCTTGCTTTATGCTTTGCAATAGTCGCAAATCAAAAGAGGCACGTTAAAAGGAAAAAGGAGAAGACAATTTTTGGAAGGATATTTTTAAACGAGGACAAGACTGTGTGGGCCAGCTCTAACTGCTGTGTTTTTGTTTTGTTTTGTCTATTGCCGCAACTGGTGAGCATGCCCGGTCCCATGCAGTGTCACAGTTCTTAAAACAGTTACCATATATATCAATCATGGTTTAAAAATTCTTTCTCTCAAAAAGGTTATACAAGTAAAACATGCTTGAAGTTAAACAATGAAATAAAGACAAAAATCTAATGAGGAAGTATAATATTTGGACGTTGAAATTTCCTTGCTCTTCTGTTCATTATCAGTGATACAGACTTCAGTTTGAGTGCCTGTTTTGGGGGTGGGGGGAAATCTGAAAATATATTCTGACGGAAGATATTAAAAGTGAAAGAGATATAAAGTAGTTAAGTGTTTAATGTGATTTTAATAAGTAGGAGAAGTGAGCAGAAACATACCCATCTAGGCAGCAATCACATAGCAGAACCAGATGAAGAGTCAGAAATGAAAGGCGTTCAGTTTTTCCCAAGGTCCCTAGTGGCAAAAAGCATTAACTACTTAAGAAAAATTTTTAATAGAAAAAAATTTTTTAAAGATATTATTTATTTATTTGACAGAGAGAGAGAAAGAAAGCACAAGTACAGGGAGCAGCAGAGGGAGAGGGATAAGCGGACTCCCGGCTGAGCAGGGAGCCTGACGCAAGGCTCAATTCCAGAACCCTGAGATTATGACCTGACCCGAAGGCAAACACTTAACCGACTGAGCCACCCAAGCACCCCTGGAAAATTTCAATTACACATAACCCTAGTAGCAGTAACAGAACACACTCCATTTAACCATCACACCGTAACAATAGTTGTACTTTTGTTGTTGTTGTTATGCACATGTTGGTATTTTATTCACATCTGAATGCTAAACACCTTACTTAAATATACAATATTCATTTAAACGCATATGAAGGCTCTCAGATGCTGCCTAACCTCAGTTCCCAAGAAAGAGTCTGAAGCAAATTTTATGGGCCAACATATTATTACTAGTGATATAATCCCAGGGCCACCAAGGTGAGGCAGAAAAGGGTAGTGAGGTGGGAAAGAATTGAGACAAGTACTAAGCAGGCTTCAGCGTCACAAGACAACAGTTGCTTAGTCTCACAAGAAGTCACCAGAAAGACCTGGAATAGTCCACAAGGATGAGAAAAAGGGAGTTATTTATTTATTGGTTCCTTCCTGTCTCCTGTCTTGTCAAATTTCATCCAATGGACATTAAAACCTCGGTACACTTTCAGGTTGTGTATTCCACATCCTCAGGGCAGCCACTGGGGAAACCAAGTCCTATGCCCATCGTGACCTGGTGCTTCTCTGAAACCAGACATAAGGGCACCTAAGCCTCTGTGGGTGCAGAGGTCACCCTGGAGCTGTGGCGGCCTCCACCACAGCGGATGTTACGGAGGCCTTGCCAAAGTCTGGTCCTCACAGAAGGCTGAGAAAGATAGCAGTGTTAGGGGATGAGGTGACAGAGGAAGGAGCTGGGCTCTTGGTTCTTCTCTGATCAGACAGCCAAGAACTAGACGGTAGTTGAGACTCAGCAATCAGGGAGGAGTATAAACTGGAGGAGTATAAGCTGGACCTGGATCAGATGTACACACCGATGAACACAGATACTACTTTTATAGTGGAATTGTGCATCTGTGTACACATTCAGGTGTTATCTGCAATATAGAATTCCCATGTTTTCATCAGGATGGTTCTTTTCTTTTCTTTTCTTTTCTTTTTTAAGATTTTATTTATTTATTCATGAGAGACACAGAGAGAGGCAGAGACACAGACAGAGGAACAGGTTCCATGCAAGGATGCCCGACGTGGGATTCAATCCCGGGACTCCAGGATCACACCCTGGGCTGAAGGCAGGCGCTAAACCCTGAGCCACCCAGGGATCCCCCGATCAGGGTGGTTCTAATTTGTCTCTACATATGAAGTAAAATAATATTTTCTATGTCCACATTTTTTCCAGGGAAGTGAAAAACTTTCATTTTTAGTAGCATGTATATATGCCAAAATAATGAACATTTTCCCCTTACGCACAAGATTTTGTGGCTAGAAAGATTCTCTTTCTACTACATAATTTGTAGGAAAGAAGGAAAATATAGTAGCACTTAACGGATACTCAATCTATGAGGGATCTTAATCTCAAATTTAAAGCTTCTCTCAAGTTGAAGTAATTAATTTTATTTCACCATGAAATGCTGACAAGTTGGATTTAGTGATAAATGGCAAGTGGTGAAATATTAACCATGGCCTCTCATCTGCTATGATCATTATTTACATAAATTAAGCAGAGGTTTTATTCAAGATGATGATTTTTAACATCCTGCTTAAAATGCCATTTCTGCTCTGGTGACAAGAATCAATACCAGAACCTCTCAATGATAAGGAAGTGACTCTCCTAGAGGCAAGACAGAGCGGCAGAAAAAAAGATCCAGGCTGGATGACAACTATGCCATTCCCCAGCCTGAATTTCCTGATGCCCAAAAATGTTGTCACTTTGAACAAAATCTAAAGGCAAACCACAAATTGGGGGAAACTGCAACATAGGCAGGCAATGGGTTAACAGACTTAATTAATATACCAAAACCTCCTGCCAAAACAAAACTAAACAAAACCACTTGCCCAAAGACAATGAAAAGCCAATTCATATCTGAAGAAAGCTAAATGCTAGAGGAGTAGCTGATACATATCAGGTACTTACTGTAATACCAACTGCTTTCTAGGCACTTGTCATGTGATATCCTCTTTAATCTTCATACAGACTCCATGAAGTAAGTATTGTCATTATCAGAGCTGGTACGTGAGCAGAGGGAGATTAAAGAATTTACCCATGGTTGTCAGGAAGTGAACACTTGGGCCCCAGAGCAGCCCTACTTAGCCACTACACTAAACTTCTTCAATAAATATATAAAAGAGAGTCATGAAGGATTTCACTATTAAACAAGGAAATGCAAATTTAACCACTGCAATTTTTCCTCCTACCAAATTGCCAGGATTTAAAAAATAACAATACTGTTTAAAATTGGTGAGGATTCTGAGAACTCTGAAAAAATGCTGGTAGGACAGCAAATTGATAGAATCTTCCTGGAGGGGAGGTGAGCAACGTGTATTTTTAAAATGTGTATTTGTTTTGCCCCATGTACATTTATTCTAAAATATATATGCAAATGTGTGTGAAGCCCATTGCTGTAAATAGTTCCATAGTCATGCTGTTTTTACAGAAATTCAGAAATGCTTTAAATGTAAAAAAATGAGGTACTGGCTGCTAAATCATCACAGTTTAGAAGGCTACCGAATGGTAGGAAAGTATAAATACCATCTTAGGTAGAAAAGCTAGGTAAGGAAAAGAGAACATGTAGCGGTACTACACATACATGCTGAAACAAAGACTTGAATAATATACATCAAAATGTTAATAGTTGTTTTCTTTGAATTGTGGAATTATAAATGGTTTTAATTACTTCCTTGTGCTTTTATGTATTTTCCAAAATTTTTATGATGCCCATGTAGATTTTATAATTAAATAAAATCTCACAAAGCTATAAATGTTATTCGCTTAAAGGACTAAACCCTTAACATCCTTCTTTAAGACATGCAACTGATTGCAATGCATATGTCTTAATGCCTTATGTGACGTGGACAAAATACATTAGTTAGCTGGTATGGAGTTGAGCTGTATCTATCTGGTTAGGTTAGTATCCAATATATTCTACTACACATCAGGTAAATAGTACAGAGAATGTATACATTTTGAGAACAAGGTAAGAACAGGTGTTATCCTTGCTTCTTGACCAAGACTTAGGAGGCACTACAAGGTAACGGGTGGTTAAGGTAAAGCACCACACACCACAACATTAGGAACCCATTTGTTGGTCTCTCACTAGTCCTAGACAGGTCCCATGCTCTGGGTTGCACTCCTAAAGCCATGAAAAAGCCATGGGGGAATCATCTCATTTATAATATCAGGAGAAAAACACACTTCAATCACACAGAAGATGGCCTTGGAAGATGTTCAGAAATAGTTATTCCTTCTCAAGACCTGAAAACCATAAAGGCATGGATCCTAAATCAAGTGCAGGCCTAAGCTCATTTGAAGGCTCAAGTCCATAATCAGGTAAGGGGAGTGAAAGGAACAGTGTAGGGAAGTGAAGATTCTCTATGGAGGTATAAACAAGAAGGTGGCCTTTACCTTGCCTTCCTACCAACCTTGCCTGACCCAGCCCAACCCAGATTAGTAGGTCCACTGACCCAGAGGTCTCCTGGTTGCCAGGGAGCATTCAGAAAACTACAACAGAAAGCCAGTCAAACAGGAAACCATCAAAATCTAGAGGAGAACCCAGGCAGTAAACTCTCTGACATGGGCCACAGCAACTTCTTACTACATATGTCTCCCAGGGCAAGGGAAACAAAAGCAAAAATAAACTACAGGGACTTGATCAAAATAAAAAGCTTCTGCACCGAGAAGGAAGCAATCAACAAAACTAAAAGGCAACCTATCGAATGGGAGAAGGTATTTGCAAATGACATATCTGATAAAGGGTTAGTATCCAAAATATATAAAGAATCATTTTTTAGGATTTTATTTATTTATGTGTGTGAGACAGAGAGAGGGCATGCAGGGGAGAGGAGCACAGGGAGAGGGAGAAGCAGAGTCCCCACTGAGCAGGAAGCTTGACACAGGGCTCAATGCAGGACTCAATCCCAGGACCCTGAGATCGTGACTTGATCCGAAATCAAGAGTCAGACACTCAACACAATGAGCCACCAGGCACCCCCAGGAAACAGACACTTAACTATAGAGAACAAACAGAGAGTTGTTGGTGGGTGGCAGGGTGGGTTAAGAGGGTCATGGGTATTAAGGAGGGCACTTGTGATGAGCACTGGGTGTTATATGTAAGTGATGACTCACTAAATTCTACATCTGAAACTAATTACACTTTATGTTAACTGACTGGAATTTAAATTAAAATTTGGGGAAAAAATTTAAAAATAAAATATAAATATAAAAAATAGAGGAAAAAAAGTCAACCAAGAAGCTGCTTATTTCTAAGAATCTCGCCTCAAAAGGTTAAAATGTATTCCTTGCTGTAGTTATACCAAAATACAGAAGTAGGCACCAAAAGAACATCAAATTAACCTATACCTCCAGTAGCTTGATTTTATACTGTGAAATACTAAGAAGGAAACTACAATAAATGAGAAGGAAAAATTAAACAATTCTATTGACCATCCTGTCTCAGTATGGTAAAGAATAATCTAATACATTTTAGTAAATTATATTCATAAAGTTGCTAAAGTAAATCCTGCTTTGAGTTACATAAGATGAAAAATTCAAACTAAATTTTATGACCAACTACCAGAAATCTTGTGGCTTTTAATTTTTTTTTCAGGCATGCATATCATCTGTCCTGAGAACAAGGTCCCACAAGGAAGAAAGGGAAAATTGCATAAACCTTCTTTCATTGAGCAATTAGTTTATGTACAAAGAAAAATAGGAACAGAGAACTGATGGTAGCTCAGAGGTTCCCAGACTTTAGGAGGCCATAGAATCTTCTGGAGAGCTGCAAACACTAAAGATGCTTGGGTCCCTAGAGTTTTTGACTCAGTACTTCTAGGATGATCTTCAGGTGATTCCACTGTACACTCAAACTTGTGACCCATGCTATAGATAACTATCATGACAGCTTCTTATTTATAAACATAATGCAATTGTGGACAACTTATAAAAGTCCTCAGGTTGGGGGGCAGTCTTCATGAGCAAACTTGATAGGAAAAGATTCAGAAAGACAGGATAAGAAAGATTCAGAAGTCAGGTTTGCACATACTCAGAAGGTCAATGAGTGGGGGTCTGAATACATAAATAACCCATATGCCCGGGGCTACAAAGAACAACCACGAAAGCTCTTCTGTGCTTCTAAGGGAACTAGCTGTAAACAGAACACATGGTCATATCTCTGACTGTAAAAGAGAAACTTCATGCTTACTTACTCTAAGAGAAACAAGAACAAAAATGCTCATACATTGTTATAGGCTAAATTGTATCACCCACCCAAATTCATATATTGAAGCTCTAACCTCAACACCTAAGAATGCAAGACCTTATTTGGAGATAAGGTCTTTAAAGAGAGAATTTAAAAGGAGGTCTTTATATAATCTATGTATTATTATACACTAAGCAATACATACATTTTTAGAAAGATTTTATTTATTTTATTCATGAGAGACACACAGAGAGAGGCAGAGACATAGGCAGAGGGAGAAGCAGGCTCCCTGTGGGGCCCAATGTGGGACTCAATCCCAGGACCCCGGGATCACAACCTGAGCCAAAGGCAGCCGCTCAACCACTGAGCCACCCAGGGGTCCCTAAGCAATACATACATTAAGCAAATTTTACCTACTCCCAGAAAACAAAAACTTCCTTTGTTTCACAGCAATATGTTAAAGTATTTTTACAAGTAGTGAGAAGCTTCAGATGTGGGGATACACAATTCAATGCAGGGAAATGTGTCAACCATGTGAGGTTTATTACAAAGATCAACTTGTAGATTACAGGAGGTGAACAAATCCAAAAGCACGGAAGGACCTCCCTTTCTGTATTTATGACAAAGAAATGTTTTAGAAACTTTATTCCTGGGCAGCCTGGGTGGCTCAGTGGTTTAGCGCTGCCTTCAGCCCACGGCATGATCCTGGAGACCTGGGATCAAATCCCATGTCGGGCTCCCTGCATGGAGCCTGCTTCTCCCTCTGCCTGTGTTTCTGCCTCTCTCTTTCTCTGTCTCTCATGAATAAATAAATAAATAAAATCTTAAAAAAAAAAAAAAGAAAGAAACTTTATTCTTCTTTACTTGAGTTCAGAAAGTTTAGGATTCTTGCTTCAATGGGAACTAAGAAAACACATTTAGAGAGAGACACACACACACACACATATAGGCTTTGTATAAAGTCATCAGCCATTAATGAAACTAAAAAGATCCAGCCCCATAATAGATGCTCCAAATGAGGACTTTTGACTCCCTTACTTCAATAATGAAGTGTCCATATTCTCATTTTCTGATTGTATAATCTGTATCTCCTATGTCCTGATTCTACGGCAATACTTTAAGTCTTGTAAACATAAAATGATGATTACAAATCAGAATGTGTCTTTATGTCTAGGCCCACCACTGGTCCATATGGAACCTTAAGAGCCATTGTGTAGGGTCCATATGACATTCTTGTGAATGCTAGAAGGGTGCCCCTTTCTCTGAGTGATGCGGCCCTGCATCAGGGCACAGCATCTCCATCTGGAGAACTGGGTATGGGATGGGCTTCCAGTCGCTCTCATCTTCGTGGCGAGTGAACCCTTGTACTGGGCACAGTCTGCACAGCCCTGTGTGGTCACCCTGAGTACTCCCTTCTTGACTCTCCTGCCAGGAGAGTCTCATAGGGGCCAGGAAGTCCCATAGGTCCTATGTCATGGTAAGTTAGCAGTTAGTTACCTTCCAGGACACAGCATAGGAACACAACAAGTGTACTTTCACAAACGGGTTGATTCAGATCCACAAATAATAATTTCAGTCAAATGAGTAAAACCTGGCATTCTGCCCTGTTTCTTGATTTAAAAAATGACACATCGAAGAGGTAAAAATCCTTCTCTGAGCTTCTGAAAATTATAGGCTAAAATAGAAAGAGTTCCTAAAAAGATTTATCTTCTTACTGTTCTAAAGTTAATTTTAAAAAAAGTTGTATCGAATCCAAAGTGCACTGGCAAGAACACATTTAATTGTTTAATTTCTTGCGGTTCACTCAAGGCACAATCTGAGAGTCTGAGGAGTGTTAGTAGAGATGAATTATAATTATACAAGTCTGAGGCTAGAAATATTTCTTTTCCCCCTCTTCGCTAAAGCAAAACCAGAAGTTTTTCCAAAGCATTTTTCGGGGAATCTAATCTAAAAGAGCAGATAGCCTCCACTTTTTAGTCACTCTATTCATTTGATGCTTCCTGAAACTTTCACTTTTCAGTTCCCTCAATCAGATTTTTCAGCCAGTGTTTGAAGAGAAGGCAATCCCATATGCATGGCCAGTAAACAGCCAGTGGGCAGTAGGAAGTAGGAACTTTACTTGCAGCAATATGCTTTCAGATGCATCCTGCAGATATGCACTGTAAATCAAAGTAGCTACTCCTCTACTCATCAGCCTATACATTCTGCTCTAGAGCTTACATTGATCAGCTATATCAGTACTTGTAGAGCATCCAACACAGTGCTAAGAACTGTGCAGTCCCTATGAGGCCCTATTGTCATCCCTGTTTTACAGGAGAGGAAATTTGAAGCCTAATGAATTAAGCAACTTACCTAATGTCACACACTTAATAAATGTGGAGCTGAGGCCTGAATCCAGAAAAACTGACTTGAGCCCATCTGTAAACCATAAAGCTACATTAGATTCTTTTTCCAGTGATTCCCTGATAAAGGCTTTGAAATCTTTACTCTTCCTGTGACATACTCCATTATTATATTTATGTAATATATATTACATACCATTATAAAATGGAATATTACTCAGCCATCAAGAATTAAATCTTGCCATTTGCAACAATGTGGATGGACCTAGAGTGTATTATGTGCTAAGCAAAATAAGTCAATCAGAGAAAGACAAATACCATATGATTTCACTCAGATGTGGAATTTAAGAAATAAAACAGATGAAGATGGCGGGGGGAGGAAAACAAAGCATAAAAGACTCTTAAAGATAGAGAACAAACTGAGGGCTGATGGAGGGAGGTGTGTGGGGGATAGGCTAGATGGGTGATGGATATTAAGGAAGGCACATGTTCTGATGAGCACTGGGTATTGCATGTTAGCAATGAATTGCTAAATTCTACTCCTGAAACCATTATTGCACTGTAGCTACTAAATAACTAGAATTTAAACCAAAATTTGAAAAAACAAAAAGGGGGGGGGAAGAAATCTTTAATCTTCTAGCAAACTATTCCCTGTCTTAGTGCATTTGAGGTGCTATAACATACCACAAACAGGGTGGCTTATAAACAACAGAAATTTATTTCTCATAACTCTGGAGGCTGGAAATCTGAGATCAGGGTGCCAGCATGGTTAGGTTCTGCATCTGATAGTGGCCAGCTTCCTGGTTCATAAATGGCTGTCTCCTCTCTGTGTGCTCATAATGCAGTAAGAACAAGCAAGTTCTCCGGGGCATCTTTCATAAGGGTACTACTCCCATTCATGAGCACCCCACCCTCATGACTTAACTGCCTTCCAAAGACCTGTTGGGGGTTAGGATTTCAACATGTGAATTTTGAAGGACCCAAGCATTCAGACCATACTGTTCCCCAATCAAGGTTTTATATGTGCAACAATTATTAGCATCTAAAAACTTAGATCTGAATGAACTCATGGAAACTTTTGCAACATCAGAACCATTACCTTCTTTGTCATAAACTTCCTCACATCAGAATTTCCCCAACATTGCAAAGCTTTCATTATTAGAGCCTCTGTTACCCTATCAGACAAGAGTAACTCATCGCAATTTGCCAAAAGTCCACAGAATTAACAGTCATAGATAATTCTCTTATAACAAAGATTTACTGTAGTTAAGACTGACTCAACTGTTGAAATAACCTAGCACTGATCTTGGGAATAGAAATTTTACAGCCAGGAGCATGGAAGTGATAACAGAAGAAAGGCTAATGAATGAGGTTGGTAAGGGAAAGAGTAAAGGTAATAGAATTCCAGGGTCAAGGTTTGAATTGTCTATACAAGTTTTTCCACTCTTATCTGTATGAGTATTTACAAACAAGAACCACTTACTGTATTCCACATCTGATTTGGCTTTGGCCCTGGAATGTGAAGCAAAATACAGAAGGAATCCAATGTAGAAAGAAAACATTGTGGGGAATAAATGTTTAGTCCAATATGTCTTTGATTAAACTTTCATATTTTATAAATATTCCACAGGGTATTTTGTTTAAAAAAAGGAAATCAGTAGAGTTTTCAAGAATCATTAATGGCCTTTTCTTTCCCAACTCATAATAGCAGCTGAGGACCATCCCACAGAATTTTTAGATTTTTTTTCCTCTTCCTCTTTCGCTGAGACAAAGTCTTGTGAGTCACTGATTCTCATCCTGTTGGCTGCTTACTCCTCTTCAGTTCTTCAAGGAAACAAATTATTATTTCTAGCTGATAATTTGTACATGATTGCAGAAAAATCTGTTACCCAACATCATCAATGCAGGTTTTTCCCTGTAAATGACCTTTACTTAAGTGAGTCTTCTCCCTTCAAATATGAGAGGATGAGAGGTGTTCATTCATTTTTGTTGGAAATCCTCTTCTAAAATGCACTTACTCAGCCATTAGAAACGACAAATACCCACCATTTGCTTCAACGTGGATGGAACTGAAGGGTATTATGCTGAGTGAAGTAAGTCAGTCGGAGAAGGACAAACATTATATGTTCTCATTCATTTGGGGAATATAAATAATAGTGAAAGGGAATATAAGGGAAGGGAGAAGAAATGTGTGGGAAATATCAGAAAGGGAGACAGAATGTAAAGACTGCTAACTCTGGGAAACGAACTAGGGGTGGTAGAAGGGGAGAAGGGTGGGGAGTGGGAGTGAATGCGTGACGGGCACTGGGGGTTATTCTGTATGTTAGTAAATTGAACACCAATAAAAAAATAAATTAAAAAAAATAATAAAATAAAATAAAAAATAAAATGCACTGATGTACTTTTCTTCTTCAAAGAGGGGACTTTGGATACAATTTATTGGTGACTCAGTTTGTCATTATTAACATCACTGAACCATGTGGTACACTTGCATTTGTTTTCAAATGTTTCTCTTGCCTCAGGGTTAAAATGTCAAAGCTTACCTTATAACTAAGGTTATATACTGCTACTGCTACGGATATTCCTCTCATTCCCTTTACATTGGTAACAGAAATTAGGTAAGAAATTACATGGGGATCCCTGGGTGGCTCAGCAGTTTAGCGCCTGCCTTTGGCCCAGGGCGTGATCTTGGGGTCCCAGGATCGAGTGCCGCATTGGGCTCCCGGCGGGGAGCCTGTTTCTCTCTCTGCCTGTGTCTCTGCCTCTCTCTCTCTCGCTCTATCATGAATAAATAAATAAAATCTTAAAAAAAGAAATTATATAAAAGCCAAACATTTAATACTGGAAAGCCACATGTAGGTCAGCAACCCTCTGGAATCAAACCTATGAAGTAAAGCAAGGAAGGAAAAACAAATGTCAGTGACAAACTGAGTGTCCAATACCAGCCAGTCCGTGCCAGACAACTGACAGACAATCCGTCAACAATCTCACAATAACTATGTGAGGAGGGTAACAAAATTTTCAATTAACTAATAACTGGATCCTGGAAAAGTTAAGTTCCTTATCCAAGCCATCTCATTAGCAAGTGAGAAGGCTGGGATGTAGCCTACATCTGTCCAGATCCTATGTTCATGTTCTGTCCACTCAATCCGACGTTGAAGCTGTGAGGAGAGTTCAGGGTATATGATGTAAGTGTTGTTAAGAACAAATATTTGTCACCACTCTGACATTTCCCTCCCTATAGACATCTCTCTCCACTTCCTCCTGCCAAAGGACATAGAGTTGCTTATCTGACTGGTGAATCTGGAAAGAGAAATTACTTGTGGCAGCCCAGCCTCTTTTTCCCTCTTCTTTTTGAAAGTTGGTTTGCCACCAAGAACCCGTGTTCTCCTCTGCTCTGCTCCTGGGTGCAAGTGGAGATGTCTGCTGCTGGAGAGGGCAAGTCCATCTAATTCTAGGTTCAGAGACATAAAGCACAGTCCCCCTTCAATGAAGCCACTTCCTCCAACCTTGTCTTTATTGGTAACAAAGGTAACAAACACTTTGGCCTCTGACTGCTTTTTCCTATTTCAATTGGTATGGAAATCAGATGAGTAAAGGGGAAGCTATTTATTGTGTTCCCTTTTCAATCAACCCAATAATTATGTTAAGTAAAATCAGAGAAGCAGAAAAAGACTTGAGTGATTCTCTTGTACCTATATGCCTTAATTTTAAAGATGAAGAAAGAGAAGCTCATTGTATTTAAGTAACCTACAAATAATGGTGAAGAGATGGCTATTAATAAGGGGGAAACTCTTATGAAAGATGTTTCCATTTATAGCAAAAAGATTTTAAAATATGTAAAGCATTTTCAAAAGCCTGGCATATATTGGAACTTCAATAAAGGAACCTCAATAAATAATTGCTATTAATTTTACTATTTTAGTACCACATAGTCTCTGAACTATGAAAGCATCAAATTGTTAATTTCCATGATGTGATGACCATCAATTCACATCCTGTTTTCTTGACCTGACCTCCCAAGTGCCCTCACTCTTTCTCTCCAAATTTGTACATACTCTTTTGGGGAAAGTTGAAACAAAAATTCACTACACATTCTTTTCAGTTTTTTCAATCAAGAGGTATATATGACTATTCCTGAACTTCTTGAATTTGACTGTGGTCAATGGACTTGCTTTGGTCAATGGGACATCAGCAAATATGATGATGCAAGCAAGTCTCATAAGGCACTGTGCAAGAGGGCTCGCCACAGGGAGCTGCAGTACAACACAGCAAAAACTAACTGGTACAGAAATTAGTGACTACAAGTAGCACGCTGCCATAACAAAAACCTAAAACATTCATCAATGGCTTTGGGACCAGACAGCAGGTGAAAGCAGGGAGGTAGCTATTAGCAAAAATTGGGAACATGGCATTCAAAATGTTAGTGGAGGTAGGGAAGGTGATGAGAAAACCATGCAGCAGTTGGGGGAAAGGCAACACGTATTATGTAGCAGCAAGGCAGTATTTGTAGCAGCACAGAAAATTGAAAATGCACACAGTGAATGCTGGCTCCAGCTGCAAAGGTCTCCAGGCAGAAGGCTTGAAAGTGTTTGTTGAGTGCCTCTAGCTGCATATAAGGTTCTGCAAGAGACAGATGTGCTAAAACATGATCTAATTTATAAGCATTTTATAGAGCCAGTATTCACAAGATTGGAAAATAAAACCGTTTGCCTTCAGTCTCTTCAGTTGAAAGGAAATATTTTTTTATAAATTTATTTTTTATTGGTGTTCAATTTGCCAACATATAGAATAATACCCAGTGCTCATCTCATCAAGTGCCCCTCTCAGTGCCCGTCACCCAGTCACTCCCACCCCCCACCCACCTCCCTTTCTACCACCCCTAGTTCATTTCCCAGAGTTAGAAGTCTCTCATGTTGTCTCCCTTTCTGATATTTCCCACTCATTTTTTCTCCTTTCCCCTTTATTCCCTTTCATTATTTTTTATACTCCCCAAATGAATGAGACCATATAATGTTTGTCCTTCTCCGATTGACTTATTTCACTCAGCATAATGAAAGGAAAGATTTTTATAGGAAAAAGTGGCCTCAGAGTAAAGACCTTTGTGAAATTTAATGTGATGCCTCATCGACCTTCTCAGCTGGATAAAAGGGGCTCTGAGATGCCTGAAGGGGCTCTCTCACAGCAGCGTGACACTCCGCCCAAAGTAGAGAGAGAGAGAGAGAGAAATCTGTCTTGGGAAAAAGAAATGTGGATGTGAGTTTTAGGGGCAGGGACTCTATGGGATTCTTAAGAATCCACAAGGTTTTAAAGAAAGTTTTCCTGATGAGGACAAAATCAAGACAGAAATTATTCAGAGGAAGAGAGGCCTCTGTGTGCCTGCTTTTCTAGGAGCAGGAAGTGGGCTAAAGAAGCTATTTAGAAGCAGAAATAAGCCACTTCATACAGGAAAAGAGGAACGTTTCAGAAGATGGAGCCAAGAGCATTGGAGAAATAGGTACCAGTGAACTAGTCCTGAGATGCATAACTGGGCCCTAACCAATCACCCCCTGGCCCAGGAGTGGAGTACCTAGCAACATGGACCTAGATAGAACTGCCATGGAACTGTGATGGTTATTTGTACCCTGTTAATGTGTTTTAGTTTTTGTTTTAATGGATTATGTCTTTTGGTTATACTTTCCCTATATTTTGTCATTATTTGTTGGGTGTGTATGGGGAGGTAACTAATTTTTTTTTTTTTTTACTTTATTGTCTCAGGATCAAGAGTATCCACATTCAAAGAGGTGTATCTGAGAAGTCCCAGAAGTGTCCAGATGTGATGTAGATCATGGATAAGCCTCTGGACTTAGAAGCTGATGCCATAATGAGACTTCTGGGAATCCTAGGATGGGGGGGAAGCATAGGAGAAATGTGAATACACTTTGCCAGAGGCAGACTATACTCAACTGCACAAAAAGGTCCACAAATTCTAGCTGTACCTCTAAGCAGGAAGTTGTGTCAACTTCTCCATCCTTTGAATCTGGGCTTGGCTGTAAGACTTGCTTTGACCAAGAAAACAATAGAAATCATGATGCAAACAGAGGCTTGAAAAACACAGCATACTGGGGCTTGCCCTCTCTTACTGCTGGGAATACTGAAACCACTACATGGAAGCTTAGGCTAGCATCCTGGAGGATGAGAACCCCAGGGAGACAAAGGCAGCTCCCAGGTCACCCACCACTAACCTGTGTGACTGAATTCAGGTGAGCCAAGCAGAAGAAATACCCAGTACTTACTTTCTGCCACATACTGTGGTAGAAGCTTTATATGAATGACCTCATTGAATCCTCCTGTGACAAATAACAGTATGATTTGTTATACTGACAAAGCTAATTGACATGCCCCACTTTAGATTTCTCTGTACTTCCTTCTTTAAAGAGGACCTAAGAGAATTACATGAATCATGGATAAACCACAATTTAAAAAAAAATAAATGCTCAGGCATTTAACATGAAAGTTTTTCGTTTGTATTTTAAAAACACAAACATAAGCAGCATGTACCAAATGATTCTCCTGATGCTCTATGTCACCTACTTGATGATCATGGTTCATTTACATACTTGAATTTTAATAGATTGTACATTTATAATATTCATTATACATAATAATGTTCATACTGCATGCAAACATTAATATAAAACGTAAACAAAAAAGAAGTATGTATTTCTTAACATGTTTGAGGACAGCCTTCCTTTCATTTGAAGATTGTGGTCATAATCAGAGTAAAGAGAAAAAAAAAAAAAAAAACGATGCTAAAAAAAGATGATCTCAGACACAAGCAGCCTCCACAAGAAAGGCCAGAAACTGTTTAGTAATGCAGTGTGCTAAGTAAGAGTTCTTGAGCAGCGGGGGCAGGACAGCACAAAGACACAGCACTTTTAACCTTGGCTTAATTTCAGTCTGATAAGAGGTTCTGAGAACTTGAAGAGCCAGTTTTGAAATGGAGGTAGATGGTTTCAAGTGTGCCACAAGTCTGTTGTTCAGATTGCCAAAATTAAGAACACTGGGCAGACAAAATGCAACTTTCAAACATGACTCCACTGCCATATGCCACACCTTCCTCTGCCATCCAGGATGACCACAGAAGTTTCTTGCTATTGTACTAAAAAAAAAAAAAAAAAAAAAAAAAAAAAAAAAAAAAAAAAAAAAAAAAAAAAAAAAATAGTGGGACATGAACTAGGTTTATAAGAAACATCAGAAATTGATTATGGTCCTATTAATCTCTCCGAGTGTTAAAGGCAATCAGGATACTTCTTTTCAGAGTTGTAGAGTCTGCTTAGAATTCGGCATATGCTCAGGGAACTATAACAGAGTGGCTATAAGCACTGAGCCAGCTCTGCAACCACTGGGTCTATCCTGACTGCCTCCCTGCTTGCAGAGTTCCCAGCAGTAAGAGAGGGCAGTGCCTTATAGATGGGTGCTTTTCAAAGCTCTGTTTATATCACATTTCTTCTCTCTACTTTATCTTCCCCAAGTATAAATACCTTCTGCATGGGATGGTAGAGAAAATAAAATGGGATAATTCACATAAAGATCTTTGAAGAGTGCCTGGTGGAGTAAGCTCTCTGTATATACTATTGTCTCTTCTGTAATTTTTAATTCACTCAAACCAATGGATATTCAGCAACTAATATTATAAATAATGCATTTGCTAACATACTACTAACAGTTTATTGCCCATCTCACCTACAGTCGTAAGAGAACACTAATATTGGGGGTTTTAAATAATTTTTGTTTCAATTCTTTTATTATGAAATCTCTTGAGTGAAAATGCAAAACATGCTCTTTTTTAAAGAAAAAGGAGGAGGAAGAGAAATCACATGATACAGAATTTTTTTACATGGAAAGAAAAAATTTCACATCACCTACTACTACTATATATAATATATATAACCATATAAAATAACCAATCCAGACTCTTTTTTTTATCTTATAAGGTCATGAACACTTAAGAGACAGCATTGAATTGATCCTGACACTGACATATGAAATGGTTCGACAGTAAACCACAGGAGTTCTCTGGAGTTTCTTCCTGCCAGAGGCATCCCTCAGCGATGCAGGTCCCTAGGGCTGGTGTCACTGCACTTTCTACCATCCACATTTTGGTGCAGGTGAAATCAGGAACAGTGAAAACAACTTGGAAATGGAAAGGGAGTTCTAAAAGGGAAGAGAATCCTTCTGTTTTGTTTTCATGTTTAAGAATCTCAAAATGGTGGGGCACCTTGGTGGGTCAGTGGTTGAGCATCTGCCTTTGGCTCAGGTTCTGATCCTGGGGTCCTGGGATGGAGTCCCACCTCAGGCTCCCTGCATGGAGCCTGCTTCTCCCTCTGCCTGTGTCTCTGCCTCTCTTTGTCTCTCATGAATTAATAAATAAAATCTTTAAAAAAAAGAATCTCAAAATGGTGACCCTAATTCCACACACCCCAGAGATGGTAGAAATGCTAAGTCAGTCTGAGGACCAGTATCTTCAAGATTGAGTGTTTATGAAGTCAGTGACCAGGTGTTCTTTGGGGAGCCGATTAACAATTTTAATTCCATAAACATCCACTGAGCATCTCCCTCATACTTGTCTTGGGAAGGTAAGCCCGCCCTATTCCCCACCACATTAGTAAAGTTCTGTTGGTAGTAGTGGTGGGCTTTGTTTTGCTTTCCAGTAGGATACAGGAGCATGAAGATGTTTTGCTCCTCAGCTAACTGATATGAGTCCTGAAAGCAAATGTGGTATAGGAGAGAGGGTGCTCAGCTAGCCATCAGAGGTCTTAGCCCCACTTCCATCTTCAGCTATATAAAATCGAGCAAAACATCTCATGACTCTGAGTGGCAGGTTCCTCACCTGTAAAATGGTAGTAACACTACTTTTCTCACAATGATCTTTTTAGGGTGGGGGTGTGGGTGGGGATGGAGGAAACCATTAAATGATGTAAATAATGCATGTAAAAGCACTCTATATATTTTAAAGTATTTTACAAACATAGTATTAGGAATTATTATTTTATACCTTTGCTATCCATAATCACTTTACTTCATGAGGTAGTTTATTCAAAATACTACAAGTACTACCCCTTAAGAAACACGTATAGACCATGTGATCTAAAATGACCCTATAAAATACAAATCAAAACCATAATGAGAAACCAACTCACACCAGTGAGAATGGGGAAAATTAACAAAGCAGGAAACCACAAATGTTGGAAAGGATGTGGAAAAAGGGGAACCCTCCTGCACTGTTGGTGGGAATGTGAACTGGTGCAGCCACTCTGGAAAACTGTGTGGAGGTTCCTCAAAGAGTTAAAAATAGATCTGCCCTACGACCCAGCAATTGCACTGCTGGGGATTTACCCCAAAGATACAGATGCAATGAAACGCGGGGACGCCTGCACCCCGATGTTTATAGCAGCAATGTCCACAATAGCCAAACTGTGGAAGGAGCCTCGGTGTCCATCGAAAGATGAATGGATAAAGAAGATGTGGTTTATGTATACAGTGGAATATTCCTCAGCCATTAGAAACGACAAATACCCACCATTTGCTTCAATGTGGATGGAACTGGAGGGTATTATGCTAAGTGAAATAAGTCAATCGGAGAAGGACAAACATTATATGGTCTCATTCATTTGGGGAATATAAAAAATAGTGAAAGGGAATAAAGGGGAAAGGAGAAAAAATGAGTGAGAAATATCAGAAAGGGAGACAGAACATGAAAGACTCCTAACTCTGGGAAACGAACTAGGGGTGATGGAAGGGGAGGTGGGTAGGGGGTGGGGGTGACTGGGTGACGGGCACTGAGGTGGGCACTTGACAGGATGAGCACTGGGTGTTATATGTTGGTAAACTGAACACCAATAAAAAGTAATTTATAAAAATAAAAAAATAAAATAAATCATGTAATGAAAAAAAAATAAAATGACCCTATAAAACCACAGAACTATTCTAGTAGCAATTTCTATATTATTAAATTACTCAGGGGACAGAATATTAATGCCCTATATTCACTCAGAACCCCAGGAATGTGGATGTTTTTCATTTACTATATGAAGGAGGGCCAAGGGAATAAACTCATTTATAATGAAAACTTTTATTTCAAAGTGAATATCTCACATTATGCCTGTCAAAGAAGAAAACCAGCTCCTTGCAAAGCAAAACTAACAAACTAAAAAGCGGAGCTGACCAAATTTCTTACACGTTTACCCGAATATAAACATTCCATGCAGTAGTCATGCTGTTTAGTGCTATATAGAATCAACACCTTTAGATATTGAAAAGTAATCCTACAGACCTTTTAATATTAATAGAATTTACATATTCCCTTATTGGGGAGCTTCTATTTTGGTAACATTCATAATTGGAATCAATAAATAAATTCCTATCTGTTCAAGATTGTAGAAAATTCTCTAAAGAATAGTTTTATCTATTCCCCCATGCACAGACTGTCAATATCCCGGTAGATTCATTCCAACAACTGTAAAATGCATAAATTTAAATACCGTAACTTTCTGTTGAGCATTTATTAGACTTTAGCATCATATTAAAATATCTCTATTTTATTAGCTAAACTATATATAACAGCATACAAATGATGGCATGTTAGATTTATTTTATTTTCATAAACCAAGTTGGGCACCCTGTTAACTAACCTTTAAGTCACATTCATAAAGTAGGCTATGGGGTTGCTGTTCTTGTGCACATCTTTCAGGACATATGTGTTTGCATGGACTACTATGACAGAGACTTTAATGCATTTATTCAACAAGTACTTAGTGAGTACCTACTGTGTGCCAGGCAATATGAGAGGATGAAGTTAGCTCAATGAGCAAAAGAAATGTGGTCTCAGTTCCTTAAAAGTGTTTTTTTTTTTAATAAGCAACAACAGCACAAAAAACTTATAGGAAGAAAGAAATGAAAATTCAGAAATGTGAAATAGGCTTCTGATATATTTAAAGTACAAAGATAGCTGAAACAAACTGACTTATGTAACTTCCTGATTTTCAACACACTTAAAGACAGAACTACGAAGATAATGAAGGGAGATACATTTTTGGTTTTCTGTGCAAAGGCAAAAAGTTTCTTAGTTTCAGTAACTGGTGTCAGCTATGATACAAAGACATAATAGCTTAGTATTTAAAAGAGGGAGCAAAGTCTAATAAACCTGCGTTGGACTCCCAGCTCTGAGCAAACTGGAATAATACTACCAACCTCAAGGGGTCCTCACTAAGATGCCTGACACACAGTGAGTGAATTCTCAACAAATGCAAGACCTATAGTTTTACTCCTGATGGTCAATATACACACTCTCCATGAACATCAACAGAGAATTTGTAGATTATAGTTATTTGCTTTTTACTTAACTGCCCTCAATCTGTCTTGGCCTATAGAAGCTTCGCTACCGCCATTTTATCCTGCCTTCCTTCTAGACATGCCTTCCAATCAGAGATGACTCTCACCCCGCCCCAACCCCATGCAAATCCAAACTTGTCCACTTAAACATCCCAGTCCTATGTTCCAGCCTCTGCTTTTTAAGGCAATAATAGCTATTTTTGATGAATATATCCATTCTTATGTGCTTGTAGCTTAATTTACCACGCTTATTCTAGAAAACACATTTGTATTTTTTTTAAGATTTTATTTATTCATCATAAGAGACAGAGAGAGAGAGAGGGAGAGGAGAGAGAGAAGAGAAGGAAGAGGAAAGAGGAGGTAGAAGAAAGAGAGAGAGAAAGGGGCGCAGAGACACAGGCAGAGGGAGAAGCAGGCTCCATTCAGGGAGCCCAATGTGGGACCTGATCTCGGGTCTCCAGGATCATACCCTGGGCTGAAGGCAGGCGCCAAACCACTGAGCCACCCAGGGATCCCCGCACATTTGTATTTTTAAAGATGATCTTTGTATTCTGGATAAAATGGCAAAGTAAATAGTATTTCTGCTCCCTTCCAAGATCCTACTAAAAGAACTTTCACAAAGGCATACACCAACAGGGAGAAAGAGCAGAGAGAAGAGAGCAACAATAAAATTCTGAAAGTTGTAAACAAGTGGATGAGGGATAACTAACATAGTAGATATTTTAAAATTTGAATCCTAAGCTAAGAAACAAGCATAAGATAAATACCCAGGAATCCAAATTAGAAGGCCAAGTATCTATGAAAAAGGAGGTGATGAGTAGTAACAACTGAGTTTGGTTTAAAGCCTTTTTAAGAAAAGGAAAGGATCTGTCATCCCTTATCCCATCTTGGCATGAGAGTGCAGGCTAGATTCTGAACCTATACCAAGGGAGAGGTACTTATCTGAAGAAAGGAGGATGAGAAGAATGTTTTTTAATATGAAATGTGGACCTTCAAGCCCTCTTCCTTCACCTACTGTCCAGCAAACCAACCCAGATCCTACAGACAGGACAATAAGAGATCTTTCCATTAAGTACAAAGGAGAAATAAAGAGGTGAAAAATAATAGAGAAAATGAAGAATTTGGAGGTCCACTACTTTAAATTAAAATTCTGCATAACAATAATTTCAGAGAGAAAGACATCATATAGTGGTGGGGTAGGGGGAAAGCACAGAAACACACCTATGAAGCAACAAGAGTCAAAACGCTTTGGACTTCTAAACGGCAACATCGGAAACAACAAAATAATGAAACAATACCTTTAAATTTTTGAGGGAAAATGTATTTTCAGCCCAGGATTCTATACTCAGCCAAACCATCAATCAATATGAAGTAGAATAAATAATGTTCAGTTTATACAAAGCATCAAAAAACATTTCCTATGCCCTTTCTCAGGAAGAGAGTGGAGAATGTGTTCCAACAAAACAAGGAAGTGAAGCAAAAAAGATAGACTATAGAATCCTAACATGAAATCCAGCAGAGGAGGAGAGGCAGAGGGCATCCCAGGATGACGGCAATGGGAAATTCTAAGATAAGAGCTGGCACGTGACTGGAAAGCCAATCTGTCTAGATTAGGTGAGATGACAGGAGAGATCTCTTCAGAAAGATGATGAAACTCAAAATTCCTGATGGGTCAAAATTCCTTGGGGAGGAGATGTAGACCAATTTGGGGTGAATAGATTATAACCATAAATAAAACTAAACTATTAACAACAACAAAAAACGCAGACAGTTAACCTCCAGGAAAGCTTAAAACAGATTATGTAGTCAGAGGACAGTAATCCTGATATAAACCATGGATCTCTTGTGATTAGCATTTTCCTAATCATAAGCCTATAATTACTAAATACTGATCTAACTCAAATTGGGATTCTGCTGTATTGGAAGGATGGGGAAAGGGAACAAGAGGGGTACGTGTCTCTAACAGAGAGGACTAAAATGAGCTAAATTATCTTCAGTAAGGAAAATCAATAGATAATGCCCAAAATGGAAAAAATCAAGAAATAGTATGTTATTTCAAGATATAAAGATAAAAAACCAAAAGAATCAGTAAACATAGTAAACATAAAAGAAAATGTAAACAGAGTTAATACAGTTGCCTTGGGGGATGGTGAGATGAAATAGAAAGGGACTGACCTTTTTCCATCAGACTTTCATTTTTCATTAGTTTTATAGAACTTTTTGACTCTTTAATTATGTATGTATGTTTGATAAAATTAAAAACTACAGAAAGAAGACAAATGTAAGGAAAGCAAGGAAGGAAGGGAGGCAGGGAGAAAGAGAGAAACAAACAGGAAAAAAGAACAAAATGGGCTTTTTGGTAATGCTAATAGGGTAATGTTGTGAATTTTGGCTGGAGGGTAACCAGGAGTTCTCAATCCTGCCTGCTTACTACTTTCTCTCTCTCTCTCACATAACCATCTCTCCACAGATTCCACTTTAGAACGCACACCTAGACACATTTGTAAATGGAATCTGGA